>NW_003203683.1:0-1106 GCF_000006405.1 Perkinsus marinus ATCC 50983
ACGTCTCACGATATGCATAGTGCTAACACTAGCAACACGTTGACATGTCCGGATGTCAACTCCCACCTTTGGATGAATATTTCTCTGAGAGAAAATCTCTCCTGCAACTACGTGACTTAGGCTCGTAAGAAAGGGGATAGCAATTATTGCCTATTATAGCGGACCGCAGGATACGCAACTTCCGGGTGTGCGGACGTTGGGGCCCAAGGCTCGTCACGCGCCATGAAACTAAGCCAGAAGCGCTAGAATGCGTTGCGCGGACGGTAGTCGCTATAAATGAGGGGTGCCAGTGAGTTTAGTCTCGATCCGGCGCGGGTATAGAGAGCTATACACTACTGGCTATTCATGCAAACGTCGGATGCGGAGTGGCTGAAGTCGGGCCCGCAGGCAAAGTGGAATGAATGGACTGTCGCAGGCTGCCAGACTGGAGCTCGGCATACCAGAGCGAACCCCTGGCGGTAACTATAGTATGCCAGAGGGCGGAATCAGAGATCCCGCGGCTGAGGGTCGAGGGAACTGAGAGTATCGAGCTCTGTGTTGACAATATGGCAGCCCTGCGCGCGGTCGGCGGTCACACGGCGAGACTGGGGTATACGGCGCACCAAGCCCGGCTGGCGGTACTCAGCCTGGCGCAAGGTTTGCGGGACCACGGGATGGGCTTGAAGTTGAGGTGGGTCAAGTCCCACCGAGGCAACGTGCACAATGCGATGGCCGACCTCCTCGCAGCCGAGGGGGCGAGGAGAGGGAAGCCGCTGGGTGCGGCAGTCCCTTGGGTGCATACGAAGGAGATGATAGATCGGAAATTTGCCTCGAGGGGAGATGAGGCTTGGGCAAGAAATTGCGGGAAGCTCAGGGTGCGCTGGACTGGGGTTAACCTACGACCCAAACAGATAGGGATTATTAAAGGAGCGGGTCTGGCGCCCGTAGAGACGTGCAGGCTAATGGAGGTGATGAGCAGCACTCGAGCACGAGGAGACAATGGTCGAAGATCGAGAGGGGATTGACTATGCGTTCAGATTCTGCGCCACCTCTGGAGGATGAGATGCACCTTATATATGTATGCTCAAGATTTGCCCCGCATAGACGCGGCTGAAGAGGAAACTGGA
>NW_003203326.1:0-1113 GCF_000006405.1 Perkinsus marinus ATCC 50983
GTTCATGTCAGCGATTGCTGAACTTTGGTGTCTCGAATATCATATCCATGGCTATTCTGATACAGTTCAAACATACACCTAGATTCTGTGAACTATAGAGTGGGGAGCGTGGACGAGATTTGAGGGTTCATGTCAGCGATTGCTGAACTTTGGTGTCTCGAATATCATATCCATGGCTATTTTGATACAGTTCAAGTACACACCTAGATTCTGTGAACTATAGAGTTGGGGAGCGTGGACGAGATTTGAGGGTTCATGTCAGCGATTGCTGAACTTTGGTGTCTCGAATATCATATCCATGGCTATTTTGATACAGTTCAAGCATACACCTAGATTCTGTGAATTATAGAGTGGGGGAGCGTGGACGAGATTTGAGGGTTCATGTCAGCGATTGCTGAACTTTGGCGTCTCGAATATCATATCCATGGCTATTCTGATACAGTTCAAACATACACCTAGATTCTGTGAATTATAGAGTGGGGGAGCGTGGACGAGATTTGAGGGTTCATGTCAACGGTTGCTGAACTTTGGGGTCTCGAATATCATATCCACGGCTATTCTGATACAGTTCGAACATACACCTAGATTCTGTGAACTATAGAGTTGGGGAGCGTGGACGAGACTTGAGGGTTCATGTCAGCGATTGCTGAACTTTGGTGTCTCGAATATCATATCCATGGCTATTCTGATACAGTTCAAACATACACCTAGATTCTGTGAATTATAGAGTGGGGGAGCGTGGACGAGATTTGAGGGTTCATGTCAACGGTTGCTGAACTTTGGGGTCTCGAATATCATATCCACGGCTATTCTGATACAGTTCGAACATACACCTAGATTCTGTGAGCTATAGAGTGGGGGAGCGTGGACGGAATTTGACCGTTCATGTCAGCGATTGCTGAACTTTGGTGTCTCGAATATCATATCCATGGCTATTCTGATCCAGTTCAAACATACACCTAGATTCTGTGAACTATAGAGTGGGGGAGCGTGGACGAGATTTGAGGGTTCATGTCAGCGATTGCTGAACTTTGGCGTCTCGAATATCATATCCATGGCTATTCTGATACAGTTCAAACATACACCTAGATTCTGTGAATTATAGAGTTGGGG
>NW_003213326.1:0-1502 GCF_000006405.1 Perkinsus marinus ATCC 50983
TAACTTTTCGTAATCTCTCAAATTCCCGATGCATTCAACCGCGGGTGGCGGATATCGATTTTTTCCTCTTTTTCTTTTCTATTGTGCAGCTGAATCACAGATTAATATAAATACATCGTTTACTACTACAACAACATACTCGTGAATTCGTAAGAAGGCTATGGGGCTTGAGAGCGACTCGGTCGGGAGTAATATGTGTGAAATAACTTCACTTTGAGAACTCCACAGTTCCGAGACAAGTTGTATTCACGACTAGTTTCTAGAGTTCTATTTATGGAATCGAAAATCAGGAAAGTTCACGACCTGCTGACATTCGTTTTTACATTGTGGAATTCTGCATTGGATATTCCGACAATTCGTGCGAGACGAGTAAGGTGGGAAAATATGCACATGATCGACTACGTATGTTGCGACCGTATGAGAATTTTGGAAAATTGTATCTGCACACTCCTACATGAGTATGTATGTGAACTCCTATAATTAGTAAGGAAACTCCTGAGCCCAGTTGATGCAAGTGAACATATACTTTAACCTTAGTTCTGACACTGACTCTATAATAGTGAGAGAACTCCTGAGCTCAGCTGGGAAACAAAACACATATCTCACTGACACTGGGCGAGTATTCCTATTGTATCATTTGTATAGTGTGCGGAAGGTCGTCTAAATTGGAATGCGCTGGTTTTTAGGGCTCAGCTCGGAACGGTCCGTCGTTAGCGCCTCTTAATACGTTGCAGATCTTGCAGGTGGGTTCATTGCTCTCACGGTTTGGAAATGTTTCTACAGTGTTCTCTGAACGATTATGAAATGATATAGGTTGAAATAATGGTTCGAGTCTGATCTGATCGGCCTTGTTTTTATTATAGCACAGAAGAATTTGGTCTATAGAGGGAGTACAATCGCTCAAGAGAAAATGCTCGGCTAGTCGTAATGGGTTTCCTCGTAGTGAACAAAGAGAGTGATCGCTCACCGCTCACTCTATCCTGTGGTGGATGCTGGATCTGGGATGGACCATGCTCTCCGCTGAGCTGGTCCAACTCGCTTCCCAACACCCACCACTGTTGAGCAACTGAGCATGATCTGACTTTGATCGTAGTGTTGTTTTGATTCACCTTTATTGGCTCGAAGTTCACACTCTTGAATAGAGTCTATTCTGGAATTGGCCTTTGCCCGGCATGTATGGGGCTCCACACATTGAAGCGACCAGTGAGGCGTCGTGAGTCGCGCCACAGCTCCCTATTCATTAGTATCATCCTTTGACTACCTGTCTGTGGTATTGTGTCGCGGGACAGTCTCCGTGCACGGAGTTGTTGATATTTTAGACGCTGGAGGAGTTGAACCAGCAGGTTCGGACTTTATGTGATCGTAACACTGCTTTAGAGGAGGAGAATGCACTGTAACGGAATCGTCTGATGAGGTTCAATTGACTATCAGCTTCAGATTGCGGAGCCGTTGTGCGAAGTTTATCGAACAGTTGCACGAGTTGGGAGCGTCTTCAGTGGATT
>NW_003204445.1:0-1746 GCF_000006405.1 Perkinsus marinus ATCC 50983
AAGCTTCACTCCCCGCCATTATCAGCTCCCTTTGTGCGTTCGTTTTCCTCTGGGTCAAGCTGATGATACATTTTCGTGATATTTTCCTTCGACTTCCGCCAGTGTCTGAGTCTCGATCTTATCGTCGTTTTCGAGACCAGATACACACCCACATGATGATAGTCTTACTGATGTCTTAATGATAGTCTTATGATCAGAGACTTGGAGAGGGGAGTGGATAAAGCCAGAACAAGAAGATCGACGCGGAAATTGAATACCCTAATTTCACTCGTGAAACGTGAGACGATCTTTCCCATGAACCGAAAATCTTGAAATTCGAGATGTGGAATTACGTTCAGTCATTTTACAAGAAGCACGCGAACCCGAATTCACCCCATGCTCTCGCTACTCCCTAGCAATTTTTCCCTTTTCGTCTTTTATGTTCAGTGACAGTGCCTGCAGCACTTGACACCATATGGAAGCCACGACAGACCGCCGCACTCTCTGTTTCATATTAAACTCTGAAACGTCCGAGCGCAGCTGCTTGTTCTGTCGCATGGAACTGAGCAATCACAGTGAGTGCTTCATCAAGTGCTTGAGTGTGAACGCAATGAACACACGAGGCAGTGCCTCGGAGGCACGGTGCTACACTCGACAGTAGGAATTATACACGACAATTTCTGAAATTGTGGTTGATAGGATTGGTACTGAAATTCAATTTCAGTACAAATCCTATCGACCACAATACTGAGAGGCAATCAAAAGTTTTGATTCAAAACTTGATTATCAAGTATTAACGAGTCTGGCAAACATTTTATCGACAATGGAGCAAAATCGGAAGGGGCTCCTCCAACGCAGCTCATCCTTCAATTTAATTGCCCATGACGACTTGATGATGAGGTTGATCTCAGATCAATCATCTGAGCCCTCATCGTTGCAATCTCGGCCGACTTAGGATCGACTTCGCTCTTCAATTCCTTCCAGCAGGTCATAACTACAACCGATGATGAAATCTCAGCTCACCTTTATCTTGTAATCAAGTACGAATCTGAGCTGCTCTAACTCTTGATTGTGATTCGCTCATTCGTCTCTCCTCATCTTCAATCGTCTTTTCTCTTTCTTGCATCTCTTTGATATTCGACGCGCGTTCTTTCAGCAAGGACTCGATCTTCTCCTGTTGCCTGAACCTGTCCAACTCCTATGGAAATGAGTCATCGGTCGGTAACCAAGTTACCTTAACCTGCAAGATGCAGCTGTTCAAGTTCTCTTCTCTGGAATCAGGGTGTCGGAACAAGGGTTTGAAAACGGCGGAAACTTTCCGGGAATTTTTCCGAAAGTTTCGGAAAGTTTCACAATTGGCGGTGAAGGGATAATCGCGTAATTAAGAGCAAATGCGTTGACACAATTCATTCTCGCAAGCCTTCCTAGAGATCATATTGCATTTGAGAACTTCTTGTGACAAATAGACAAGAATCTTGTCTGCTGAATCAACTGCTGCGAACTTTGCCGCGGATCGTGCTGGGCATCCATGCGAGTGAATTTATATACCGGCGACCGTCAACAGTAACTCGTTCGATTAGTCTTTCATGCTGCATCATGACGCCAGTGGCGTCGCGCTGCACATGACGGGACTCTAGAATCTAGATCAAGAATAGAATTTCATTCAACGAATAATGGGCGAGCGAGACTCGTGCATACGCGAGCGAACACCATCACGGATACGAAAGGAATTTTACGTCTCCCGATGGAGTTGGTGTGAAGGGAAGT
>NW_003199599.1:0-1895 GCF_000006405.1 Perkinsus marinus ATCC 50983
GATAGTTTATTCAGAGATACCATGGCTAATGCTATCACCTATGAGAGGATCTATGATGCTCTTACTTCTAACCATGAGCTCACTCTACCCATGTTCGACGACTTCAAGAAGGTCGCCACTGGTCTCTCCAAGCCCTTCTACAATCAGGAGTTGGCTGACAAGGTTGACGATCAAGTTGGATCTCGTTTCGATGCGAAGATCTTGAAGACTTTGTTGAAACTCAGTGCTCATCTGCAGATGACTAACTTCTTCAAGGCTGGTACAGCTTCTGCCATTGCAATGAGGTTTGATGGTGAGGTCCTGGCCGATCGTCCGAGGACTCTCTTCCCCAGGATCCCTTATGCTGTTTATCTGGTCGTTGGCAGAAGCTTCTACGGCTTCCACATCCGATTCACTGAGATCGCTCGTGGTGGTATCAGGCTCATTCTGTCCAGGAACAGACAGGTGTACAAGAAGAACTGCGCTACTTTGTTGGAGGAAAACTACAACTTGGCCTTCACTCAGCAGTTAAAGAACAAGGATATTCCTGAGGGCGGCTCGAAGGGTACCATCCTCATGGATATGGACTCTCAGAACTTGAAGACAAGCGGTCGTGATGCTTTCAATAGCTATGTTGATGCTCTTCTCGATTGCATCCTTGCCAAGGAGACCGGCCTCTACTCCAACCTTTCCAAGCCTGAGATGCTCTTCTTTGGCCCCGATGAGAATACTGCTGGATTCATGAAATTGGGTGCTTTGAGAGCCAAGGCTCGTGGTTACAAATACTGGAAGTCTCTAACTACCGGTAAATCTGCCGTCCTCGGTGGTATTCCCCATGACAAGTACGCCATGACCACCAACTCTATCCATCCATACGTTGTCGAGCTCTTGACTAAGCTGGGTGTTGAGGAGTCTAATCTCACCAAAGTGATGTCCGGTGGTCCCGATGGTGATCTTGGTTCTAACGAAATTCTCATCTCTAAAGACAAGACAATTGCCATCTGTGATGGTACCGGTGTTGCTTATGACCCTCAAGGATTGAATAGAGAGGAGCTCACTCGTCTGGCTCATCTCAGAGTTGGTGTTGCCAACTTTTCTCGTGATAAACTGTCATCTGATCCGAAGGCATTCTTGGTCACCATTGATGATAAGGATGTAACTCTTCCTAATGGAGATCACTTCAAGTCCGGGGTTGAGGTGCGAAATCATTTCCCAGAGATGGAGTACTTCTCTGCTGATCTCTTCATCCCTTGTGGTGGTCGTCCCGGTACTATTAACATTGGTAATGTTGATAAGACCATGTTCAATCCTGAGACTAAGGAGCTCAAGTTCAAGTATGTTGTGGAGGGTGCCAACTTATTCTTGACCGATGATGCTCGTCGATATCTTGAGGATGCTGGTGTCCAGCTATTCAAGGATGCTTCCACTAACAAGGGTGGTGTTACTTCTAGCAGTATGGAGGTGTTCGCTGCTCTTTGCATGGATACGGCTGATCATGACGAGTTCCTTTGCGCTCGTGATGAGACTAGTGCTCCTCCTGAGTTCTACGAACAGTACGTACAGGAGATCCTTGCCGCTGTTCGCCATAATGCCAAGATGGAGTTCAATGGCATCTGGAAGACTAACCACGAGGTGAAGTATCCTGATGGATCAAGGTATATTCGTAAGACTGATGCCACCATCTTATTGTCTAAGAAGATCAACGACATGCAGTCTTACATCCTTGGCGTACTCGAGGAACACGACCCTGAGAATGACTGGATGGTTCGTGCTGTTCTCAGACGTTGTGTGCCTAGATTGCTTCTTGTTCATTGTGGTTTGGATAAGATAGTCGAGAACACCCCCGAGGCTTATCTCAATGCTATGGTTGCTACTTGGATTGCTGACGAGTTTGTCTACTCTAACGGTTTGAAGAC
>NW_003216954.1:0-1310 GCF_000006405.1 Perkinsus marinus ATCC 50983
CCATAGTCCCAGCTCTAGGATCAGGGTCTGATCAAAGATGTTGATGACCTCTGGGGCATTCTCGCTCGTGGTTCACGCTGTATTGCTCTCTTCGACTCGACTGAGGACCTTTTTTCTACTCAATCTCCATTATTGAGTCCATAATCTAGTTCATATTTGCGTTTAGGAGTAGAATTTATTGCAAGCAAATACATATCGTCGAGACTCGAGTCGGGAGCAAACATCGCGACTCTGGGAGAGGCATCAATCTTCACTTGACGCAAATGGCTTCATCTCGTTCGCAAATCCCAATGAACATGAAGATTGGCATGTGAAGAAAGCGATCTTCGACTTCCGCTTTTGAATCGGCGATCCACAATTGACTGAGTTCAACCGAGACGCCACATTAGCCGAGAAGCTTGTAATCCACGCTCCTCGACTCGAGATGTCTGAAGCTTGGAAGTTCAGCGGAGCCTCCTTGGTTCCACCTTGGATTTTTCCGGCTTCCTTGGGAAACACAAATCTCCTTAGAAAACTTACACTCTCCTTAGATTTTTGTGGTTCACCCACCTTTTCAATCTGAAATTCAGCAATTGAAAGAACAAATTTGACGAAAGCAATTTGTTTTTCGACGAGTGAAAGGAGTTGTTCACGAAATGAAAGTTCAAATTTGAATGGAAAGTTCGATTTTCGTAGACCGGTCAAAAATGAGAGTTCAAATTTGTAAATGAAATTTATGAACTCGGAAACGCAAGTTCAAATTCGTCGGACACGATACCAATTTCGACCAATGAAAGCTCACTTTCACCACATCTCGATATGCACTATTCAGTGAATAGTATTCACACTCCACGAGTTGACAACTCGCACAATGTTGACTACTCGAGGCACTTCTCAAATGTGAACAGTTGTTGCGCAGAGTGAGACTCACGGGTGGTTCTCCG
The DNA here is from genome assembly GCF_000006405.1 of Perkinsus marinus ATCC 50983. Classification (NCBI taxonomy): domain Eukaryota; phylum Perkinsozoa; order Perkinsida; family Perkinsidae; genus Perkinsus; species Perkinsus marinus. The sequence continues at coordinate 924 of NW_003216954.1, forward strand.
GAACGTTGGGTCGCAATGTTCCGCTGCTCTCGTACGTTCTTTCATGGGGAAGCTCACCAGATGCTTTCCTCAACCATGATTCTGTGAGTCCCGCGTATTTGATTTCACGAAAACTCGGACAATGTAGTCGTTTCACCGCATATCTGAATAGCAGCTTCTCATAGGTCGAGACATAATCTTCGAGCAAAAGCTTTAGAACGTATTTGTTGGCCGTCCTTGGTAGACCGCAGATCACCTTATCAAGATATGTGTCGATACCATCCAACACACTCCTGACTCCTTTTTGTACCAAGGTATGTCCCCACGCTCCTAAGCCATACCCGCAAATAGATGCGAGGTGATTGCGTAGTGCTGTCACCGCCCTCTTCCTGAGCCTTCTGAAAGTGT
>NW_003214054.1:0-574 GCF_000006405.1 Perkinsus marinus ATCC 50983
AGGGAAATCAATTTCGCGAATAAAGACATCAATTTCATGATTAAGGAATGCAATTTCACAAACAAGGACATCGATTTCGGGTTAGAGTTCCATCTACACAGAAGATTCTTCGTGCTGCTAGAATTGAGTGATGATGTGTAAACGAATCCTTCACGCTGCGCAGAAACATCCTCCCCGAAATTATTTCAAAGAAGATGTATACCTTTCAGAAATCTTTTTGGCGGATTAGGCTACCGATTCAGCGGATAAGGAGGTCACCTGCGCGGATAGGGACATCAATTTAGCGATGAGAGTCGAATAGGGAAATCAATTTCGCGAATAAAGACATCAATTTCATGATTAAGGAATGCAATTTCACAAACAAGGACATCGATTTCGGGTTAGAGTTCCATCTACACAGAAGATTCTTCGTGCTGCTAGAATTGAGTGATGATGTGTAAACGAATCCTTCACGCTGCGCAGAAACATCCTCCCCGAAATTATTTCAAAGAAGATGTAGTCCATGCGGAAGTCGGCCCTGAAGTTTGTCAGACAAACTTTGTCATCTGAAGCGTTTCTGTCTCGTGCTTATTCC
>NW_003208686.1:0-1312 GCF_000006405.1 Perkinsus marinus ATCC 50983
CTTATGTCATGACGGAAGTATCTCTTCACTCTCGAAGCATCTCCGCAACATCGCTTCAAGATATCTCGACACCACTTCAACCGGATAGATCTATCTCCACGCTTGGGTAGCACTCTTCGGACAGTCTTTCGGCATTTCCACCGGCTGGCTCGGAGTAATCGGAGCAGAGAGTCGTAGGATACAGGGCATTCCGAAGCCTCGTAGAATGCTCGAGCTGTTATAAAGGGGTTGGACTGCTTTGCTAAGGCAAATGATCTCAGTAAGCATCGCTGTTGACGATCATTCAATAGTTTAGGTCGCCCGAGACCACAGCGAGCTTCTGTAGATGATTTTCTCCTGACTTTTTGGCTGGTACCAAAACGACAGAGTCTGCTGACGGTGCTCTGGCTGCGCCCAGTTTGTCGAGCGATGCCCCGAGTAGAGTGGCCGAGATGTCGTAGTTTGGTGATGGTCTGGACTTCTGAGGCCTTGAGGAAGTAGCTATCTGGGAGTTGGAGTTCGCCCCGACCTGAGGCAGACAATTTTCATTGCGCGCTGGAACACGCTCGAAAGCCCGACTGCAGCAGTGGGCGAATTCGCGTGAGCGGAATTTTTGGACGATGCTGTTGACATATCACGGGGAAATAACTCACGAACTACAATGAGACGTATTCCGCCCTCTGAACACAAGACAAGAGACTAGCAAAAAAGAAGTCTCCTATGGATGACAGAGAGCCTCTAGGAGCCAATGGTTCAACACTTCAGAGTAGAGTCGTGTGGGATGAAATAAATGTAGCGAAACAACGACCACAAGTGGGTAGGTCCCTTCTGCTCTCCCTTGGCAAAGGGCAATCAAATTGAAACCATCGAAACCGTTCGTTGAGCATTTTATGCTCCTCATGTGATAAGTGACGGCACAAGAAAAAGCCAGGAACGGTCACTATAATTGGCGCATCATCCCAGTAAATCTCGTCGGCCTTACTGCTCGTTTTTGGTACTGGCACAACAAGTGGCACCCTCCCTTCCAGTAAGCACAAGCAGTCCGAGATGCCGAAGCCTGCTTGGTTTGGGTACACCCGAAAGTCGTCAATGACGATCACTTCTGGCCGGTACTCGATCAGACCGCTAGGGGGTAGCTGCCAGAGCTCAATCCGGAGACACGGTAGATGTCACCTAGATGTTTAGCTAGGAACGTTTTGCCACAGCCTGAAGTCCTGCGAGAGCGATGTTAAGTTTCGACTTCTGCGCATTGAGCATAGATACACAGCATCACAGAAGTCTGAGTGATATGTTGTTCGAGCAGTATACTGCTCAAGCATCTTCGTACCCTTTG
>NW_003201568.1:0-1185 GCF_000006405.1 Perkinsus marinus ATCC 50983
ACCGGCCATCTCTCTCGTGGTTCCGTGTTGAGCGAAGGAGTCTAGAGAGGCAGCATAATCGCCAGCGTGGGGGAATAGGAGAACAATGATAAGTGCAGCAGCTACGATCGACAAACCTTCAGCCACTTGAAAAACTCGCACAAGTACGGGAATCTTTGCTCCTATTCCAATTATACCAAGACTTGCTGAAAGCCCCACGAATATACAGTAACACAGACACGTCGTATTATAGAGTTCAAGAAGTTGCAAGGGGACGTGGGCAGAAATAGAATCGCGCAGAGCATCTCTCAGCTCTGTAGCTTGGCCTTGGCCAGAGCCATTGAGACTTATGACCATCTTCGCTATACAGAGGGAGAGTAAATCGAGACCGCGGGCTCCACCTACATAACAACGTATACATGCCGTGGCACAGAAGAGAGCCTCCGAGAGACCATATAGGAAGGCCCCGAGTCTAGCAGGGAGACAGAATAAGAAAGATGTCGTTCGCATCTTACTGAACTAATCTGTACTGACAGTACCGCATTAATACAACTCGTGAACACAACAGTAAAGGCCACAGACGATAGAGCGATTCATCATGTGCATGGTGAGAACTATACATCCTCTCAGCTAAAGAGGCTCGAAGTTCTCGAAAGTATCCCTGTTCGGCCCTTTCGCGCTGAAGTGCCTACTGACTGCGGCAGAACCGCTCAAGAGGGCCTATGACAGGATGAACTTCCCCCGACTGGCGAAAGGAACTCACCCGCAAAGAGGCAAACATCCTCCCCCAAAAAACAGGTATAGAGAGAAATACTTCCTTATGTGGTAGCGCATCGATCCCCGAGGCATTGTTGACATGGCACTGGTAGATGTAGCCCAGAAGGAGGTAGAAGAACAACATCACCACGATGACTCTGAATAAGCCCAATCGGCCGAGTCAGTTGATTTACAAAATACTCACTGTATAGTGTATACGAAGCCGCCAGCATGATGGACGGTTTGACTTGAGCTGTCACCATGACCCGGTCTAGGTGCAGAGACTTGCGGCGGCCAATGAGAATGAGTCTCCGCACTAGGGACCTGTCGATCACCAACTGTATTGTAGCGTAGATACGGACAACTCTACCCCTCCTAAAGCTGATTTCACCGATTCCAAGGGATGAAGCATCGTGTGAACGGCGCCTTGACACCGTTCGCCAGGCTGTC
>NW_003216589.1:0-996 GCF_000006405.1 Perkinsus marinus ATCC 50983
TGTCACACGTAACGTGTGCCAATGCTCGCGTGTCAGCGTAGGATCAGTGGCACTGCCACTGTGGCAGTTGCTAACGCCTAACGTGTGGCCTTCCCACTGTAGTTTGTGCAATGACAGTATCATAGTATTGTGGCTTAAACTAGAACTAGGCGTATTTATAAAATTGCACAAACACTAGCCCATAGGTTATTCCGGGAATAATATTCCCTTCGGGAACTGGGTTCCAGGTGCTTTCTCGAAGTTACTAAATAACTATTATTCTTTGGAGAGCATCCTGGGCCATCTTTAAGGCCTAGCTTCTACCCAGAGCATGCTGGGCCGTCTTTCAAGGCCTAGCTTTCACCTCATACGGTTCAAAAACAACATTCCGGGCCATCGACAAGGCCTAGCTTCTACCCTCTATGGTTCGGATAGAGCATTCTGGGCCATCTCCATTGGAGATTCTCTAAGGCCTAGGTCTTCCCTTCTATGGTTCGGGGTAGCGTCCTGGGCCATCTTTCAAAGCCTAGCTTTCACCTCATATGGCTCGAAAACAGCATCCTGGGCCATCTTCCAGGCCTAGCCTTCACCTCATATGGTTCGAAAACAGCATCCCGGGCCACTTTCAAGGCCTAGCTTTTACCCTCTATAACTCAAAAAAGAGCATCCTGGGCCATCTCCAAGGCCTAGCTTCTACAGCGTGTTATTCAAAGGAAGTAATCTGCGCCATCTTCGAGGCCTAGCTTCCACAGCTGATTGTTCACAGTCATATTCAAGACCTTGATTTTGGTCACACGCTCTTTAAAGGCGAGCCCCGAGGGTCTCACGCTCTTCAGAGGCAAGTCCCGAAGGTCTCACGCTCTTCAGAGGCAAGTCCCAAAAGTCTCACGCATTCTGAGGCAAGTCCCGAGGGTCTCACACTCTTCAGAGGCAAGTCCCAAAAGTCTCACGCTCTTCTGAGGCAAGTCCCGAGGGTCTCACACTCTTCAGAGGCAAGTCCCAAAAGTCTCACGCTCT
>NW_003216012.1:0-1041 GCF_000006405.1 Perkinsus marinus ATCC 50983
CACCTTAACTTGTCTGTTGAGGTGATTAATTCCTATGAACCATTGTACTAGTCATAGTATCCAAATCCAATTTTGGATTTTGGTATTTCAAAACGAAATTCCAAACTCTCAACGATGGATGCCTCGGCTCGAGAATCGATGAAGGACGCAGCGAAGTGCGATAAGCACTGCGATTTGCAGAATTCCGTGAACCAGTAGAAATCTCAACGCATACTGCACAAAGGGGATCTTTCCTCTTTGTACATACATATCAGTGTCGCTCTTCTTCCCGATACAAACATTTTGTTGTTAACGCAACTCAATGCTTTGTATCCCGCTTGAACTAACTCTTCGGAGGTGGTTCGTTATGTGCGCTTGTGAAGGCAGGCGTATTAATTTGCAAGGCTATAATCTCGTATTGTAGCCCCTCCGAAAGGAGGCTTGCGCCTGTGAGTATCTCTCGAGGTACTCGCAAACTCGACTGTGTTGTGGTGATATCACGTGTTCCTTGATCACGCGATTCTTCTCTTCAACGCATTACGTCAAATCTATTGATAAATGCAGAGAAGTGTTTGAATCACGCGTTCAGTCCGGTCGCGAGATTATTATATATCATAACACGCTTGTCGGTTCGCACCATGGCAATATGTCATCATTAGAAGGCCTGATGTGTGTGAGATTACCCGCTGAATTTAAGCATATAAGTAAGCGGAGGAAAAGAAACTAACTAGGATTCCCTTAGTAATGGCGAATGAACAGGGATCAGCTCAGTGCCAAATCGGAATCACTTGTGGTTCTGAAATGTGGCTTGAAGGCAGTACCAGTGGCATCGCGGACGAAAGTCTCTTGGAAAAGAGCGTCATAGAGGGTGAGAATCCCGTGAGTCGTTCGCCGTTTGTCACGTACGGTCTGCGTTCTAACGAGTCGCGTTCCTTGGGATTGGAGCGTAAACGGGTGGTAAATTTCATCCAAAGCAAAATATATACTCGAGACCGATAGCACAAAAGTACCGTGGAGGGAAAGTGAAAAGAACTTTGAGAGAGGGTTAAATAGTGCCTGAAA
>NW_003199977.1:0-1970 GCF_000006405.1 Perkinsus marinus ATCC 50983
GAAGACCTAAAACTAACGGAAGTGTGAAATATCTATTCACCTGGTTGATCGGACCACCCGAATTCTCTTTGGAATCTCGAGGACACTAGGCGTATCGAGGTTGTTCCGCACAGTCGTAAACCGCGTATGATCGCGCACAACTTGTGCGCGATATTGATTTGCTTTCCAATCTCGCGCATGAAGAAAGAAGCTCAGATCCATCGTCAGGGGTTCCGAACAATGAGAACTCTCTTCAATCGCCGTTGGAAACTCGAGGACACGAGGCGTATCGAGGTTTTGTGCTATCTCGACTTGCTTTATAATCCCGTGGATGACGAAAGATTCTTTCGGAAAGAAGCTCAGATCCATCGTCAGGGATCCCAAACAATGTGCCGCGCGCGAAAAAAAATCCACGTGCGCGAACAAATGTGCCAGTCAAAAGAGGTAGTTCACGCGTACACTTCGACACGCCGAAGCACAACGAATTGATCATCCTAGTGGCTTACAATGAAACTCCTCGTAACATCACTCTGGTTCTTCTCGTGCGAGCTTCTCTACGTTGAAGCAGAAGTGGACGAAAGTGGCCATTCCAGTGCGCTCGGTCCTGTGAACGGCGATCCTAACGACCGATTCTATTTCATGCAGTGGGCTTATCTTGAGGCCATCTCTGTACCGGAGGCTTGGGGTATCCTGGACTCTATTGCCAAGAGGACATCTGTGACCATCGCAGTTATTGACGACGGAATCGAGGCCACTCACCCTGACTTGGAGGGTACCGTCATCAAGGGCTACAACGTCATTGATAAGAATGATGATACCAGTCCTCGAGGACATCATGGAACCAACATGGCTGGCATCATTGGTGCTATCAGAAATAACATGATCGGTTTGGCGGGCATTCTGGACAGTGTGCGCATACTGCCCATATTCGACGGTGAAGCTCCGAGTTTTCCCGCAATGGCGGATGCTTTCACCTATCTGATCAATGGGACGAAAGATGATGTGAAAGTTATTCTCATGACGGAAGGTTCCGATTCAGAGAGTTCCCAACTCGTTACCGACAAGATTCAGGAAGCAAATGCAGCTGGCATGCTCGTTGTCGTCACGGCAGGGAATAAGCACCTCGATTTGGACATAAATCCAGACTTCCCTTGTTCCTTCGGCCGTTCACCCGCTGATGGAGTGTTATGTGTGGCTGCAACGTATGGTCCCAACATGCAGCTTACGGATGGAAGCAATTTCGGTTCAGCTGTTGACATTGCCGCTCCAGGTAACGAAATAGTTACAACTGATCTCAAAGGGGGATATAAGACAGTTTCGGGTACTTCGGGTGCCGCCGCTATTGTAGCAAGTATAGCTGGGATGCTCTACAGCCTTGAACCTTCTCTGAAGACTAAGCTGACCCCTGCTTACATCAAAAGTATCATCAAAGATACGGCCACCCAAGGTGTCAAGGACAGTAAAGGGGTAGAGACCCTTACCTTCGGCCGCGTGAATGCTGCGGCGGCTGTCAATAAGATACTTGGAAGGAAGAAGGTTTAACTTTTTACTCTGACTCCGTCTCATGATGATGGAGTCAATGACACCGAGTTATTGATAACTTGTTCAGTGAACTCTCGTCTAGCTCGCTGGTCTGTCTTTTGCTGGATAGATTATCAATTTATTCGATTCATCCATTGTAAATGTGAAGGTCTGATCATCAGACCTGATCATCATGACGCTGAGGATTTGATAAAGATGATTCTTTACGCCCAACTGTTGAGTTTCGAATTCGCGTCGTGAATTTGTGCCTGGGTCGGTCTTACTTCAGTAGACAAGTATTGGATCGGTGTTCCAATTATGAATTGTTCTGGGAGATGCTGGTGCATCATCATCGATCGCTGTCCCAATCTCCCGTAGCACACAATGTGTCTCTCTCGGGTGAAGGAATCCCTTAGCTGAGCTTACGGTGAATATTTTCCACATCGGATAAGTATCATCAAGCTGCAGTT
>NW_003211210.1:0-2013 GCF_000006405.1 Perkinsus marinus ATCC 50983
GCAGACGTAGAACACTCAAGAGTGTATCAGCTCACCTGGTGCCTCCCAGCTGCTAGGGGCCAAGACCGAACGGAGGAGACGTCGTTGAAGGCAGCTGACTTGCATCGTTGCATGGTTACGATGGGAATGCCGGTAACAACGGCAGCTTGCGAAGATCTTGTCCGATCGTACGGTTACAGTGCCGGGATGTCATCATCACAGTATGCTGAGTAGATACGGTTTGGCGGCTCCTGGTGAGATCAACATGGAGGAGTTCATAGCAATGTTAAAACTGTGCTGAGATCATATCTTCTCTTATGAAGCAGATTCCTTTCGGGTTGTCTTCGACTTCGTTCGCATCGAAGCGATAGTTGATCACATGTCTAGCTCAGCGGCTACGTCTTTTCACGACAGGCTGCAGGAGCCGAACTGAAGACGGGGTTGTATTCTTTTAGCGGAGCGAAGTTAATGGCTATTGCCACCAATATCCAAGCAATGATGGTCGAAATCGACACTGAGTTGACAGGAGAGGTTAAACCCGAGTGATTGAGAAGTCCTTGAAATGTATCCGATGTGTTCATATAGGAGGCTGACGAACTACTCGTCAAACACGATCGTGCGACAAGGATGAGGTGACACTGGGGCAGTTTGTGGCCATGATCGGGGATACTAGTCCAACAGTGAGTATGTCAAAGATGATTTGAACTACTAGACATAAGCATGTATGAGACTTCTCTCTCGCGCCACTTGTTTTGCATTACATGTAGTCCGCGTCGACGTTGAGAGTGGAGATCTCTAACGATTTGAGTAGCTCATGACAGAAGCTAACTCGAGGTGTGGGTAAACAGTACCACTTACTCCGATGAGGAACACACCGTAATCAACAAAGCACCCATCATCCACTCTTAAACACAACATCGCAGTGAATGTGAGATGATGATTGACTAAAGAAGCTTCATCTGAAAGATATGCTTCGTAAAAAAGAGATTGACCCCGACGGCGACAGACTATCTAGGATGACTTCTCACGATATATTATCACCGGTGATGGGCTCTGATATTTGACTCCTCCCCAGTACAACGTCTGAGTCTCCTCCAAAACTGGAGTATGAAATGATACTTCTGTGCCACGATGTACGAACGATCATCCAGAGAAAAGCTGCTCCGTGTTGAACGATGAGCAATAAAGGTTGGAGTGGACGCTATGTTCTGACGTACTTATGAACAAATTAGTTACTCGAATATATTTCATTGAATGTTACGAGGATTGTTCCCATTGGCAGCTATAGCATGCCACGATAAGAATCCCAAGCACAAGGCTGCGGCGAACGTATTAATGAACGAAGCGAGCTTTGCGCCTGAGCACGACTATTGTGAAAATGCGAAAAATGATCAACATGGCGAGGAGAATACCCATATCAAGACCGACCAAATTGGCGTATATCGAGTTAATCTCAGCAAGAGTCGGCTTATCAAAACCAAACTCAATGAAGTAACCAAGGTTCACGCCGTACTTGAGATAGGATACGTACTGTCCCCAGCGAAGCCATACAGGGATCCTCTCAAGATTAATGAAAAGGCCTGAGAAGGCGATTTGGGGAATGAACAGGAGGGGCATCAACTGCATAGCTCTGTTAACAGTTGAAGTTGTAGCACCCATTAGCTGAGCAAGGGACGAGGATACCAGATGAAGTAGCCAGATGAGCAACAACCAGAACATGAAGTCGCCTTGAAGACCTACGATCCAGTAGAAGACTACAATCTGGAGAAAGCACTCGAAGAGTGCTAACGGTAGTTCAATCATACTCTTCGATATGACATAGGGGATCGCTGAATACATGCCGCTGGTGTACTCTCTCAAGAAGACCATGCGTTGCTCAGGGTAACGGATTATCGCTGTTTGAGCTGGACCGAACAGTTGCATCAGACACATGATCACTACAGCAGAGAAATAGGGCTGAAAAAGTCGCATGTTAGTCAGCCAGAACAGCTCTGATCCTGGTCTACCGGAGTCATGAAAGATGAATGCCAACAG
>NW_003203517.1:0-1260 GCF_000006405.1 Perkinsus marinus ATCC 50983
CTCGGTCCCTTTCGGTTCGCAAGCACTCCAGTGACTTGCGGATAATCAACTGGGAACACAATCCAAACAAAAATTTATGACGACATCAATAACCAATAATTGATAGAGAATACCGACTCTCTACCAACAATACAGTGATTTCTTTGATTGTCATACCCACAACTACTTAATGATTCAAGCCACTACAGCTGGCCTACTAGCGTAAGAGTAATTGAATCACCCACAGTGTCTCAAGGACATCAAAAAGGAGAAGATGCCAATCGTCGAGACTTAATCCGTTGTGTCCTTTCGGGACGCAACACCACTCGCGGCTGCCACCAAAGAACGAACGAGCGTCTATGTCAGAGACTGGTCCTCTGACTCAGACCCTCTTGCTCAGCCAATCAGCCTAGTTCAGCAGATACACTAAGCGCTATCAAACTCACTACGAGAGTACTCGTCTCTGTTGACGAAGGCTATGGCTCTGAAGCTCCACCCCCTGAATACGCAGGTGCGACCACATTATACTATGAATACTCATGTATACTATCAATACTTACGTGCGACCATATTGTGATATCAATACTCCTGTGCGATCATGTTATGTGGTAACGCCCGTGTCCGACCATATTTTACTAGTAAGACTTACGTGTGGTGATATCACATTATCAATATTCATGTGCGACCATATTATACTATGAATACCCGTGTGCGACCATGTTATACTATCGATACTCATATGCGACCCTCTAATACTATCAACGCTCATTTGCAACCATACGGTACTATTAATACTTGCGTGCGACCATATCACATTGTCAATACTCGTGCGCGACCATATTACACTATCAATACTCATGTGCGACCATGTTATGCTATGAATACCCGTGTGCAACCATGTGATACTATCAACACTTATGTGCGACCGTATTGTACAATCAATACCTGTGTCCGACCATACTACACTATCAACACTCATGTCCGACTATGTTATATCAACGCTCATGTCCGACCATACTGGACTATCAATACGCAGGTGCGACCACATTATACTATGAATACTCATATGCGAGCATGTAATACAGTCGATACTCGTGCGCGATGATATTACACTGTCAATACTCATGTGCGACCATATTATACTATGAATACCCGTGTGCAACCATGTTATACTAGCAACACTCATGTCCGACTATATCGTACTATCAATACTCATGTGCGACCACATTATACCATGAATACTCATGTATACTATCAATACTTACGTGCGACCATATTGTG
>NW_003214292.1:0-1214 GCF_000006405.1 Perkinsus marinus ATCC 50983
TATCGATCAGCTTGGGCGGCCACGGTGTCGTCAGGCCATCGGTGATTCTTAACTCGTGGATCGTCCTCTATCTTCGCTGATTCATCCTGTACATCTACCCACGACTTCAATAACGCGCCTAATAAGGTTCCGTCATGAACTTCCCCTTCTGTGTTGCAGTATTGGAATATATACTTGGTTTCCTCAGCCGAGCTCTCTACATTATGACTTAGAGTAGAAGTGCACGAGAACACACAAGAAGTTCTCAAAATGTCATTGTTATCAACGCGCGCATTTGACAATGTATCTATTTCCTCAGACTGCTGTGTTGGAACTACGTAGAAATTTCGAAATTTTTTCATTCCGACACCCATAGCTAGCAACACTATAAGGGTCAGCATTTGCGTAGCGGATTGGCGAGTGAAGACCATATGGCTCACGTGCAGTGTTTCTGTCCGCTGAATTTTCTTTATTGATGCCGTGCTCCATCCCTATGTTAGCTGCTGATGCGTATAGGTCGCCAAACATGAGCGGGAGAATACAGCCGCTACGATAACTCGCTGTTACCGTGATTGATTGACTGACGATGAACACGACGGGTGTGGTACAAGTGGAATCAAATCCATGAATAGAAACGTATATATGCTAGGATGAGAGCTCGGGAAATCCCATCGTCCTTCGTCCGTTGCAAGGGAGGATTCCAGAGCAACTCCGAGAGAGCGATCAAGAAAGATTTCCCTCCGTCTTGCGTAAACTCGTCTGATGCTACCGTGGATGATGAGTTGAACATAAACCTACACATTTTCAATCTCAAATTCAACAAGTGGAAGAACAAATTAGATAGATGAAATTTGATTTTCGACTTGTTGTATTCGTGCTTCTCCTGTGTAGGGGCGCGCCCCAACTGTTGATGCAGGTGGAGGCTGTAGGGTTGGAGAGGGCCTGCTACAACAACGACGCTCCTGCGATCCGCAACGACTGTCTCAGTGCCGGGACTACATGGAGGGCCGGAGAGAGCAGCCATCGGAGAGATGCTGTGAGGAATTGGAAAGAATGTCTCCACAATGCCGATGCCGAGCCATACAGCAAGTACTCGACCAATCTCAAATGTATGTTTCAACCACGGAGGACCTCTCCATGGATTTTGAGGCTGCACATAACCAACGTCGCCGCCGCGAATCGCGTGGAAGAGAAGAGGAAGAGGAGGCGGAGGAGAGAGCCGCTTACCTTCCAGA
>NW_003202986.1:0-1190 GCF_000006405.1 Perkinsus marinus ATCC 50983
CATGTGGCTACCTAATGCGATGGCATCGAGGGTCCGGACGGTGAAACCAACGGACCAGAGACAGCACCAATCGAGTGCTCAAGATATCCTGAGATCCATACCTGAGGAGTGTGCCAATTTCTTCGCCAAAATCGACCTAAGCGAGGCATTTTATGCCATAGAGACTCCCAATGGAATCAGGAGACTGGCCAGCACAAGAACTCAAGCTGACGATGGAACCTCTGTGTTTTGGCGTTTTACACGTCTTGTCCAAGGATGGACATGGAGTCCTATATATTTCAGCAGAGCGGTCCAGTACATCCTCGATACCATCCGTGGAAGACTTCCTAAAGGAGTGGTAGTGAGACATTATCAAGATGACTTACTTGTATGTGGTGCCAGTGCTGATGCTGTGAACCTGGCTCTCGCGGAGTTGAGCTCTATATTTACATCATACGGTTTCCATGTCAATGACAAAAAGACCGTGTTTGCTACTGATACCATCGTGTTCTGTGGATTCCTTCTGAGTAAGGGCTACTATAAGCCTTGCCCGACGAGGAAAGACCTGTCGAAAGAAGCCGCCGAGGCAGCATGGCTCGAGTTCTGTGGGTTCATTAAGAACCGCGCGGAGAGGCAAGCAGCTTGGTTGCGCTCGTGGACAGGCAGATTCCAGTTCCTGAGAGGCTGGCTTACCCCTCAGTTGATGGAAGACCTCAATAAGATGTGCAGCTACATCAAGAGCACGCAGAATGGTATCGTGGTATCTGACACAGATGAGCGGTTGCACGAAGCCTTCGAGCGTTTGTGCGAGCACATCATCGCTGGGCGGCTACCAGTTCTACGGTTTGGCATCCCCGGTCCGCGGTCTCTCGGTACTATTGTTTGTACAGACGGCAATAAAGATTCCTGGTGCGGCATCGTTCTGAGAGTGTACGATGCGGACACGGAAGGGAACCAAAAAGACTCTGCCATTGACGACGAGCACCTGAGTAACGCCGTTACGGAGTTATTGACGGTACTCAAGTCCAGTGGACGCTACAAGGCCACCAATCTGTCCATAGAGCCACTGAGGATAGTGGGCGGCCGATTCACGGCGACGGAATCAACGAGCTCATCCACGTGGAGGGAAAGGGCCGCCCAACTGATGACTGTTCATGAAGCTCAAGGATATCTGACGTCACCGGTAACTATCGTCAGTGATAATATGAATG
>NW_003206485.1:0-855 GCF_000006405.1 Perkinsus marinus ATCC 50983
AGACGTAGTCGTTGATGTAGTAGTCGTACTAGTCGTAGTCGTCGACGTAGTAGTCGTGCTAGTCGTAGTCGTACTAGTCGTAGACGTAGTCGTTGATGTAGTAGTCGTACTAGTCGTAGTCGTAGTCGTGCTAGTCGTAGTCGTCGACGTAGTAGTCGTACTAGTCGTAGTCGTGCTAGTCGTAGTCGTGCTAGTCGTAGACGTAGTCGTTGATGTAGTAGTCGTACTAGTCGTAGTCGTGCTAGTCGTAGTCGTCGACGTAGTAGTCGTACTAGTCGTAGTCGTGCTAGTCGTAGTCGTGCTAGTCGTAGTCGTACTAGTCGTAGACGTAGTCGTTGATGTAGTAGTCGTACTAGTCGTAGTCGTGCTAGTCGTAGTCGTCGACATAGTAGTCGTACTAGTCGTAGTCGTGCTAGTCGTAGTCGTCGACGTAGTAGTCGTACTAGTCGTAGTCGTAGTCGTCGACGTAGTAGTCGTGCTAGTCGTAGTCGTGCTAGTCGTAGTCGTGCTAGTCGTAGTCGTGCTAGTCGTAGTCGTACTAGTCGTAGACGTAGTCGTTGATGTAGTAGTCGTACTAGTCGTAGTCGTGCTAGTCGTAGTCGTCGACGTAGTAGTCGTACTAGTCGTAGTCGTGCTAGTCGTAGTCGTACTAGTCGTAGACGTAGTCGTTGATGTCGTAGTCGTACTAGTCGTAGTCGTGCTAGTCGTAGTCGTCGACGTAGTAGTCGTGCTAGTCGTAGTCGTACTAGTCGTAGTCGTAGTCGTCGAAGTAGTAGTCGTACTAGTCGTAGTCGTCGACGTAGTAGTCGTGCTAGTCGTAGTCGTGCTAGTCGTAGTCGTGCTAGTCGTAGTCGT
>NW_003204422.1:0-1302 GCF_000006405.1 Perkinsus marinus ATCC 50983
ACCTTCGCTCGGCGCTGTGGAGACGTGACCGTACTGTTCTGCGATGTGCCGACTTTCCCACAGTTGGTCGCTGCACTGGCACCGAAGCACCTAATATTGGTGATGCATCGGCTGTTCAGCAACATCGACAAGTTGGTGTTTGTTCACGCTCTGACTAAGCTCGAAACGGTCTCTGAGTCCTACGTTGTCTGCAGTGGACTCAACCCGGATGGTGACTCATCTCATCATGCTGTGTCGAAGGATGCCTTTCGCGCAGTACTTTTGGGCTTGGATATATTGGACAACACCGCTCACATGAATGTCTCCGCGGATGCTGAGGAGTCGGTCTCGATCTCGACTGATAATGCGACGATGGCCTTGGTTATGAAGATCGGTATCCATACTGGCCCGGTCATATCTGGAGTGGTCGGATCGAGGAGGCCGCAGTTTTGTATATTCGGGGATACCATTAACACTGCATCGCGGATGAAGTCCACTGCGATCCCCAATCGTGTTCATCTATCGGCGAGCACACGTATGTGCTTGGAATCCTCCTCGAGTCTGGCGTTTGAGGAGCGCGAGGCCTTCATCAAAGGGAAAGGAATGATGACAACTTACGATGCTTCTCGAGTTGTCGGATCCCCACACCTCAAGGATGCTGGCATGATGTCTCCGAGGATACGTAGGAGCAAGTCTTCGGCCATCTCTATACGATCTTCTACTGTGGAAGAAGTAGGGAAGATTGAGCCTTTCCAGAGGCACTTCCAGGCCAGTGCTAGTGCCTCATCAGTCAGTACGTTCGCAACCCGTGTTGACAAGCTCCTCGCATGTCTTAAGCGGTATGTTTCGTCGTGCCGAGGGTCGGCGGGAAGCTCTAGTAACGATATGGATGACTCTCCCGCCGAGTCGTCCTCTGATGAGGATATGAATTGCAGCGATGGCTCGCCCCAATACGACGAATCCTACGACATCAACATGGCCATTGAAGCACTAAGATATCATAGCGATCGTCATGATGTTACTGTGAAGCAGGCCGTCAAGTATATCGATCTGAGCAGCGACAGGGCGAACTTCTTCACCTTGGAATTCCTCCAAGAAGCCTATGAGACCGAGTTTCGTAAAGATTGTCTCGCAACATTCGCAACCTCGAAATGGACTCGGCGAACCCTGCTTATTCTGTCGGTATCTTACCTTATCCAAACCATCGAGCTTCTGGTCGTACCACAGCAGCCGCAAGTCATATTTTCCCGCTTCCTCTTCGCCCGACTCACGGTATGGATCTCCTGATGGTATTGTATGTGCTCTACTCGCTGAGGACTATCT
>NW_003204783.1:0-1021 GCF_000006405.1 Perkinsus marinus ATCC 50983
TGTAGCGGACGCTCTGCAAGCGTAGGTGCCCACAGGGTGGGAAGCGCGAGCGCCTAGGGTAAGGCTTAAGCATGAGATAATGGAAGAAAGGTATCTCATGTATGAAGATTGCAACAAATAACTGCCAGGAAGGGATGACACAAAAAAGTAGCAAGTCGAAACCACAGACGCCCTGCGGCCTCACGCGGAGAAGAGACGCCATACTGCGGCCTTTTCCGGAGACGGGACGCCTGGTGAATCGTGGCAACCTTGCCCAGTTGGTGGAACCACCGTAACTCAACGCCATGGTCCGTGTGGAGTGTTTATCAGTGGAACCGGGAATTGAAGAGCTGCATAGAAGTCGTCATTGTTCAGGGCCCATCGATTGATACAACGGTAAGGTGGTTCATTGCAGTGTTCTAGGGCGCGAAGGAAGATCTGAGACGCGATGCCTCTCAGGGACGAGACGTGAAGCTCAACCGACATATCTACGCTGCAGTCTCCTAAATCCTAAGTTCTTTCCATGGAGACTGTGACGATAAGTGTTTTTTAGTTTCTTGTTTCTCTATTCGACGCGATGAAGCTCCTCTCCTTTGTTCCGCTCATAGCCGCATCGACCTCCACAAACGTTTATGACAGCAAGACTATCGTATCAGTCACCTCCGCCGATGCTTTCGTCGACGTTCGGGATGTCCCGAAGCGTCTCGAAGATGCCAAGGTCGCGCTCAAGCCTGGAATGGCCGCCTTCCTGAAGACGGCAACTATCAAGACTTTGAAGTCCTCGGGCTTGCAGGTGGTTGCTACTTCCGAGGACACAGTGAGCTCCGACGATCTTTGTGCCTACTTGAAGGAGGCGGCCTCCAAACTCTCCGGTCTGGACTGTGAATGCTCTCCTAATTTCGCCACCAAGGAAGAGAACACCAGTAACGATCTCGGCGTGAATGACCCCCATGCTTCCAGGCAAAAAGCATTCAAGCGGATGAACATGGAAGAAGTGTGGAGATTATCTGCGCCCTATGTGAGGCAGACCGTCAACGTAGCC
>NW_003211281.1:0-1359 GCF_000006405.1 Perkinsus marinus ATCC 50983
GAAAGTGAGAGGCTGCACAGGAAGATATAGGGTCATAACCCGTCATAGCGCCGGAAAGATCTGGCGAACCATGTCTTATGGAAGTGGGTACAACGAACAGGACCGATTGGGCATGTATCACCGGCATCGGCGTGACGATATTGCGCGCGTGAGAAACACTTAGGGAGTCCCTTGGAGTGTGGATCGACACATAGTCATCCCTGGTAGGAGTCGGGTTTTACATTGCAGTATCCGTATAGGAATCGTGGTTACGATGTATTATGACATGAGATGCCCTTGACCAGTTGTATATGCGTTTATCCTGCTGTACCACCACTAAGCTCCGCGTTGTGAGTCAATACTTGCACACAATACCCTTGGGTGTGCCCCAGGTTAACGTGTACCCAAAGAACTCTCACAACCTCTACAGTGAAGGCCCTTCATTCTCGAATGGCAGTCCTTCATTAACTACTCGAACAGAAGCCAACGGGAGGAAGGAAACCGATGCGTTGATTCAGGGAACTTATTCGTCATGCATAACAACTTGAGTGGGCCATGATCCGAATTTATCATTCCACTCGATATACTCCTCAAGCTTAGCATCACTGGCATGACTGTGGGCAAGCGCATCGTCGAGATCAGCCTTGACCAGCGGTCGAGGAATAACATTAGAATATTCCTTCTCGTCACCCGATGATACAATTTTGGCCAAGGCTTCCCGTATGGGTACCTAGGAGTACCATCAAAATCACGATACAAGTTCGCCCAAGGCAGAGCTTTAAGTATAGCGAGTCCTCATGACTCGGTAAAATCGCCCAGTTGAGTTTATGCCTCATACTAAAGTAGTTCGTCGCTATCAGAATCTGATGCCCTACCATCGCAGCGGCGCACATCAACTGTTTGATGTCACTCCCAGAATATCCCTCGGTACTCTCTGACACTCGATGTATGACTTCTTCATTGAAACCGGCTGGTGTCTCAGTCAATATGCTAGCATGATGTAGATCCAGTAACCTGGTGATTAGATACTTCCGAGCTCCTATGCCGGGCAGCGGGGTGTACCTGATCGCACCAGCTGGGCATCACCTAAACTGCATTCACCATAACTGTAACACTACTGTAACTGTATCACTATATCATCTATAACTATATAACAGCATTTGTGTTACGTGTCAATGCTATGGGCTTCGTGGAACGATCATATCCAGTGAGGGCCAAATCAAAGAGAATCATGATCTTCTTGTTAGATACCCTACAGCTTTTTGGGGAATCTCCTCAATGCGGCAGCGTCAATCTGCCAGGGTAGATTGGTCGCTCCAAGGAAGAGTATTCGAGACTCGGGTCTGCTGGTGATACCATCCAGAGCGGCAAGGAACTCAT
>NW_003215025.1:0-1876 GCF_000006405.1 Perkinsus marinus ATCC 50983
AAGCAAAAAGCACTACGCGATATACCTCCTGAACTGAGTCAGGAGGTGAAAGAACCTTGTTGTAGGTTTCTGGAGTAGATGCTATATTGGAATTTCTAGTGTACCTTTCTTACTGGAGTTCAATCACTTCGAGCCCGTGTCCAATCACGGTATCAGAATTCTCCCTACTTGATGAAGAAGGCCCGATGCGTGCACGCGTAAATGGCAAAGCGATGGAATGCGTAGTCTATCGGGGAAGCGCTCTATCACTGAACGGTTTTCACTCTCTTTCATAAAGAGAACGTTGGTTGTCCATATGTACTCTCCATACCTCATTTATGACGGATTATGTGAGTTTTTTCTTCATTGTACTTTTTACATCTCTCAATCTCGTAACCTAGTGATCTCCTCGCTGTATATGAAAACCCGACTTACTTGAGCCGACACAAACGTGATGCTCAGATACCCAAGAGCCATCTGAGCTCGGTCTATCATGCATGGCAGGCTCACTTGACTCCATTCTATCTCAAAAAGTAGAAAAAATCCCTCCTTATACATTGTGGTCAATATTGACTACTTATAATGGATGATCCCAAAAGCGGCATCGAACCAAACACCGAATCACGTCAATGGTCTGCTACACATCAATATCTCATTTGGAGTGCGAGATGATTAGTTAACTAATTTGCACCTTCCTTCACAAGTACTGGATAGATATACTCAGATGTTGAGTAACTGCAAAGACTACTCTAAACCGCAAGTTCATATGAGCCACGGCCATGGCCATCGCGTTTTATAAGTCAATCGGAGTTATATCTCTATGGATGGCCCTCAATCGATATCACGCTCAGATGAATCACAGCACAACAGTCACTCTTCGTTTCTGTGTCCAACCAGTGAATGTCACAAGATGGAGCTCAGGATAACTCTCGAGGGCTTTGAAGCATCGTCCCTTGTGTAATCGCGCCGGAATCGCATCAGCACATCAAGACGGACTTTCTGCGGTGGATTGTGTTATGGCGCTGGTTCCGCTCACAGGAAGGAGCTATAATATTATCATGAGCCTTAGCTTGTGGAGAGTAACATGGATGGTGTGTCCGTTGTAAATGTGTGACTTGCGATGGAGTGGGGCCTCCGTCCTTCTTGATCCTTAGATACTAACGTATTTCATTTCAGACCTCATATTGATTTTTCATATGTCGAGAGCAAGCTTACCAAAGTGGATAGTCTTCTTATTTATAATATGCTCTGCACTAACTGTTTCAGTGACTAATACTACTGCAACCTCTTCATCTGGCCAGTGTTCGGGTGACTTCTGCGTTGCTGATAGGACGACGTTTCCTAACCTCCTCCCGGTGGGCCAAATAACTACCGAGTCCTTCAGTTTTACTGACCATGGTGCATGGTACCTAGCTGGCTACTCTAGTGATGATGGTATCCGTATGCTTTGGAGACTCCAATGCAACCAATGGTTACCTGTTGCCGAGAAGACCCTCTCTAATATCGAGGCTTCGGGCAACGATATGTTCGTGTTTGGCATCAGCGAGGGTGAAGTTGGTGCTTTCTACCCGAAGAATCACAATGCTTATCGGATAATCGCTCCGGCCGATCCTTCCAAGGAGTATACTGGAGTCAGCTTTGATCAACAGTCGAATCTTCTATATGTTACCGAGAAGGCTACTGGGCAGATCGCTCGGTTCATAAGTCAGGGAGGCGTGTGGACTCCAATAGCCCCCTTGAGTGGTTCGGGTGTTCTTATTGAGCCTACCATTTTGCGCTTCACACTCGGTAAACTTTATGTTAGAATGAATGGCGGCGTTGCCTATGCTACGATGGATGGGTCTGTGGATCCTCAGTGGACTTTCATTCCACTGGATATTCAAGGTGACGAAAGCTT
>NW_003215498.1:0-1922 GCF_000006405.1 Perkinsus marinus ATCC 50983
TAATACCACACCATGGAGAATCCCTATATTTACACAGTATATGCTCGTAGCAATGCTTACATTGATATATGCGAATAATTATCAGTACGATTATCGTTAATTTCAAGAAAAGACGCGCATTTATCGCATTTGCATATGAAATTGGCACGCACTGTATACTAGGAACAGTGATATGGACGTCGTATACTATGATACCTCATTTCACTGCGGAAATTCAATCACGGCTTAGCGTTGAAGGATACAAAAACCAACGAGAATACCCCAGAATAGTCCCATCGTCAAATGTGGTCGATTTTATGCGTCTTTTCTCACAGAGTCAAGTCCGGTGAAAATAACGATCTGTATGAACATGATACTATGACTGAATCAACCAGTGTTGAAGGGATTCATGTTGGCTTTTCTCACTGATTATAGAAGTTCACCTATGGATTCGGGTAGAAGTGTACAGAAACCAACGAGAATTTCCCAAAAATTCTCATATTGTCAACCAACACATGCAGTTGATCTTGTGCATATTTTACGACACTAAAATTAGCCGTTTTAAACTCGGATGAGATTGATGAGTTTCTCCGCAACCCTCGCGTTACTTGAGTTGCTCCTCTGCTGTGGCCCGCCATATCCCTGTGGTTCAGCAGTAGACTCAATACGGCATGCCGATCTTGGGGAGGGGAATCGGGCGAGCACCAACTTGCTATGATATGCTGTAGTTCGTCAACGGCGATAGAGCGTGTTGAGGACGCATCTTGAAAACCACGCGGTGATTCTCGCTTGAATTTACTCGTGTGTTACACACGAGACAGTAACAAATACACACAGTGTGTATTTGTTACTGTCCCTATGCTTTGTTGATATCATTAGCGTTTTGTGTAATGTGTCTACCACTAGGCTGAGGCATTTTATTTCTTTAATTACTCATAAGGTTATCAATCGTAATAGTATTAGTTGCGTTAACTATTAACTGGGCAACCTGTTATATCTACAGATAGTGCGAGATTGCACGTGTGTGCATTGCTGATCATCTGCCCTTCCGTTGTGATCTCCAAGACTATAAGTTACTACCAACATTATCAGTGTTAGAGTAAGAATAAATGTTCGATTTTTTCAACTGAGCTTAGGAGTTTATATACGAATTCGTGTAAAAATTTCAGAAACCAACGAGATTTTCCCAGAATTGTGTCCATATTTTCCCACAAAGATAAGCAACAATTGGAGTTTATTTGTTTCTGTGGAAAATGCTCCTTCACTTAAGAGTGAGATAATTTCGAGCGATAATATTTCCATATTGGTTTACCAAGCCTCTCCATGCTCCTAAGAATTGCCTTTTGGATCTGATTTTCTCGACGTCGTTTCTCGAGGCTCAGAGTTGACTGGTAACTGTGCCGCCGCATTCTGGTGAGTCCCCATGTTGGAACTCTAAAGAGGCGGAAGAGTTATGTGTGTATTGGCATTCCAATTTGATATGCGCAAATTTTCCGAACAACTTGTCGCTACCACAATTTTTACACCACTCATGCAATATAAATTAAAATCGATTCTTATTAATTTCTGACATATGCATATCAAACTGATATGTACTGTATAAGAAAGTTTCCTCACTTTTCATCGGCGGTGTTTCGAGTAGTCATCAATGGTGACACGCTGAATTGCCGTTTTTTTCTCGGGGAGAATCTGTTCGTTCGTGGAGTGGGAGATAATGATTGCGAACGGGACATTGGTGGAATGCTGTTGGATTGGAATAATATAGCGGTTTGCTAATAAGTAGCAAAGTAGCACTACTACAGAGTACACTTTAGAGCATTTCATTATAGTTTAGAGTTTAGCAGTAGAGTACACTTTACTCTACTACTGCTATTATTACCTTTACAGTAGAGTACACTTTACTCTGCTACTGCTATTATTACATCTACAGTAGAGTACACTTT
>NW_003215498.1:2022-6629 GCF_000006405.1 Perkinsus marinus ATCC 50983
ATAGCTGTGTACTTATACCCCCGCTAGCCACCACCAGTACTTATCTATCTAGGGTGACGTCGAGCGCTAAGCCAAGTAAAAGCCGATGCGTTCATAGTGCAAACCTTACACGCTTATCTTCGCCTTCGCAACTGGTTCGAGAACGACTTCATCGCAGGTGGTTACAGCTTGATTGCATAACGCTGAAATTGCAGAAATCATTCGACTACCGCTGAGATGTGTTCATGTAGCATGACTGAACTGGCATGGATTTCGGACTCTTTGAATGAAAACCACACGATCTCACCTGAGACAGGAGATTTCCCGGGACCATTTTTATTGCACTCGGCTATCTGCTTCTCACACTTCACAAAGCCCGCAGCCATCTTATCAAGTCTGAGTGGAAGCACGGTATCGATGGAATAACAATGAGGAAGCATTTCAACTCAGCCTTAGGTAGCAGTTTTCGGTCCGTCGCCATCTTCAAGCACCCTTGGTAACTGAGACGACCCTCATCAAACACGCCTGTAGGCACGAAAAACCCACACAGCCTGTGGTGCCACTACTCCAGAAATTATCATCAATCCCGCTAAATCGACTTTGTTTGACGTAGACTTGATTATTCGCGATCCCAGTTCAGCCATCATCGAGGCTGAATGAAGTAGAATACTCTCAAAGACAATGTTATGACCGTCTCGGCCTAGGTGACCTCACCCGATGCCGAGGGGCCAATCAGATGAACGTTGCGGTTGAGATTTTGATGCTGTTTGAAGAATTCGTTGACGAAATCCTCCCTAAATGAGCAGAAGGGCTGTATCGGATGGCCGTCGGCAAGCAGCTCACAAGTTCTGCATCAAATTATCCCATCCGCGCTCCACAGGTCCTATGCTGAACCCCGCAGGTACCGGCGCATCGACATAGATACCATTAGTTTCTCCCGTCCAGGAGAACCTGAGAATGTAGAAACTTTAGATCCCATCGATCCGTTGGCAACGGGCAATTGCCTTCGACTCACGTGTTCGTAACCAGGTGTTTGGAAGTCGGAGACATAAGGCATGGCCCATTCATCTGCAGCGCGGGTGATATGCTGCTTGCACCGGGGCCACCGTTAATGAATAAGAAAGTGGGTGCCGTCGTAGGGTTCCCATCGGCCTGTATGGAAGTGTAGAAGAACCTGCGGCAGGAGTAGTAAGCCAACACAGCACAGTCACTCGTGGCCAAATCCACTTACCTTTGGAGTGGACTGACTTTTATATATCCATACTCCTGTTTACCAGTACCGCTGGGACACAGGACTTTGCCAGTCTTAGAAAGTCCACGTGGGGGGCGTGAGGCACTTTCCGCACCAACGAGAGCTACGATGAGTGATAGGATGAGGACCATAATCAATACTTCTGAGCTACTATTGTACATGAAAATTCACATTCTCATATTCCTTCGGCAGACCCAAACTGCATGTCCCCATCTTCTTATTAATGGAGTTTCATCTGTGATCTGAAAACACTAGTGAATTTTTTCACTGCAAAATATATTTCACGACTGCTGCATCGTGCGAAGCCTTCGCAGCGAAGGGTCTCATTCCTTGCCGAGGTAAATCACGTAGGGTCTCAACCACGGTGACACCTGGAGTCCAGGTTCGGGACAACCAGAGATGTGATCTGCGTGCTAATTGTCCTAGTGTGGACCACACTGTGACACAAATATCAGGAACAGTGACAGCCCAATCAGGGACAGTGATAGTTTCTAGGTTCCATTCGTCGCATCTGTAAACATGGCTATTCGTGGTCACATTCGTGCACTCCGCGAGCCGCCGACACTCTAGGGGGATGATCTCTTATCGCAACAGACCACTCATCCTCTTACTGAACCCCCAAAAGTGGCTTCCTGTTTCTCGTCAAGTTTGGGTACAAAGCAAGCTATTTCTGTGCCATGCGGGTCGAGGCTTTTTCCGAAAAAGCGAAAAGTTTTCGGGCCCGGTTACAGGAAACGATTGGAGCGATCGACGATCAGTGATTGTGCAGCGCGACTCGTGCTAGACCGTTCTGATGCGTCCCGCTTCCCGGGTCATCGCATGTCAAACAAAAAACCCTCGCTCCACAACCTTCGGGGTTGTCAAAACCGTGTTGAGAAGGCTCTCGGCATCGTATCATGTTTGCTGGCAAGCATCTTCCAACTAGCAACACACGCATACTATCAAGGACAACTCCGCGATGCTTACTGGGTGGTGTAGTCCTCCACCTTCCATGCCGCTAGTGCAGCAGCATGGCGGCGCTGTATTTCCTGCTCTACATGGGCTAATTGTAAATCTTCTACCAGAGCGGGCAGGCTGGCGGTGAGGAGATTGCTAATCGGCTTGGCCATCTTAGAGGCAACACGTTACATATCAAGCTCATCAGCCATATCACACATATTGTGCAACCTCGTCACGAGGATTGCTCCGATCCAAGAAGGGATGACACTTACTCTACCCATCACGAGATCAAGCAAGTTCAACAGTCACCTGATGACCTCTCACAGGGGTCAAAGGCCCTCACTGAGATCACCCCAGTTAAGACAATTCTTGCACTGATTCATCCGAGGAAACATTCGACCGTATCCTTCCACACGTCCCCAGAGACAACAGTAGGCTCTGTCGGGGAGAACGAAGTAGGTCAATCCTCAGAACAGGCCGAATCCCCAGTAGTTCTAGGAGGCGTGGTCGGCCCATGAAACCCTTGGGCCGAGCCCCGACCAATAGTCCCAGACAGCGGCAAATTACGTCTCGGGGAAGGCTTCGCAGTACGATACAGTTCACCCAAAAGACCATCCAATAGACCGCTGGACGGGCACGTAGCCTCCACAAAGACAAACGGTGAGTCACCTTCCACAACAACAAATGGCCAACCTTTAGTACGACAGCGTTCAAAGACCATCAAACTGCCACGGCCAGCATGAATACGGCCATCAAACTGCCCCCGAGTGAACGTCGACGCTGAGCTCCGACTGCATGGCATGAGCCAAAGGTTGTAGAGCAGGATGTAGACGGGGAGAACGGAGATGATCCATCAACATACAGGCAGTGGATCCAGTCTTAAACACAGAATGAGAGATCCAAAAATAAGGATAGATACGCCAGGCGAAACCCTTCTCATGAACAGCCTCATTGAACTGACACTCCTTGTGACCGACCTTGCCAACATGCTTGAGCGCTGGCTGCAGACGATTCTCAGCCGGACCATAGGCACGTAGTTTCACAGGCGTCTGACAGCAGTGACAGTAGTTGGTCTCGTCGTGAACATAGACTGTACCACAGAACCTGTGGCCTGTGGCACAGGCCAATAAAATCACAAAGGGGTTTACAGATACTGGACCTAGCCGAGCCCAATCGTCGATGTCGTGACTAGCAGGCGGCACATCGACGATTGGGCTCGTGTAATGAGCACCAGCTGTAACGGAGTTCACCACGACAGTCTCCTCTTCGGGCTGCCAATGAACACACCATCGAGGAGCTCGAACTTCCTCCAACACCCATAGCGTACCACGAGCAAGGAAGCTCCTCATAACCTCTCGTTGGGAAAGAGCGAAGAGCCAAGGTGGATAGTACTCAGGCTGGAGACCAACACTGAGTCCGGGCCAAACCTCTTCAGTCACAATAGCGGTGCCGATCGGAGCGTTATCCTTAGTAACTCGGTCTCTCCAACGACGTCCTCCAACAGGTACAGGCAAATCGTCTTGGCCAACCAGAGCCACGAACTCCTCCCAACGGTCGCTAACACCTCTCACTCTGATCTCATCACGCAAAGAGCTGGTCTCCACGACCGATATAACCAACTCGCAGAGACGGAACATGGAACAGGCTGACGAACAGTAGGATGAAAGCTTTTCTCGGAAAGTACAATTATCATAAAGCATGATACACCGAGTCATGCGAGTACAACAAATCATCATGACATGTCTTATACTGCGAACTCGGTCGACTTAATTACGGCCACTCTTCCTCCTTGGCCGCCGCTTCATCCCTTTGATTCAGTCTTGAGTCGTCCAAGAATCCGAAGAGCTTCGGTCCAGATCCAACTTCGAGGTTCGCCATCTTCAAGTTGCTGCCAGTGCTTCAGGTCCAGTCTTCTCCAACTCCCTCCGTCCTTCAGGTTCTTCTCTCGAGGCTTGACCAACAAGAACTGGATCCAGCATATGGTAGAGTGCCAGGGTAGGTACCGGTAGACATGTCACTGGTCAAGATGCTGAGGGACTCAAAAGCATGAGATCCCCACCTTCTATGCGCAGGTACAACATCCCGGAGGGTAGGCGCAAGAAGGGGCTGACCCATTGGAGAGGTCAGAGCAGTATGCATCAAGGCATCAGTCCCTTGGTCCTCTCTAACCCTAAAGGTTAGCAGAGGATGGAGCTAGGCTCTCTTTTCATTTCTTTTCTGGTGCTCGGGACTTGAGTTCATATAGTAAGAACTCGCACAGTGCTCAAGGCACAGACCACAAACCTCTGGCGTAGGCAAGATCCAGAGGCGGGTCTTAGCGACATTAGAGATCGCAAGGACCAAGTGACAGTACCGGACACCACACCACTGGACCAAGGGGCACGAAGCCCATCACCCGGCTTGATTGTTAGACATCCCGGAGGGTAAAGCCTGCAGT
>NW_003215498.1:6729-7765 GCF_000006405.1 Perkinsus marinus ATCC 50983
AGTCCTTCATGGCTTACGGCCAATGTGAAAGAAGTATTGCGACGAGCCTCTGAAGACCAACACTTTGGGGTAAGGTTTTGCCTTATATGGATGATCTGCTTATGTTGGTCAAGGATGGCGTTGATATCCATGTCCAACAACGATTATTGGTGGCTCGCTGCGTTGAAGATGGCTTTCCGGTGGCAACTTCAAAAACGGTCTTTCACTATCAAGATGATCCTGCTAGTATATTGGGAGTTCCGTGGCATGGGGCAAGAGGAGATACGATTGGTGTATCTTTTAAGCCTCCCGACAAACCACCCACTACAAGGAGGGAACTGTTGTCTATGACTAACTCGTTATACGATCCCTTAGGATTGGTAATTGAGCTAGACATACAAGGAAGGTATCTGGTACAGAGAGCTTTCCAGTATGCGTGGGATACTAGACTACCAGATGACCTATGTGTTCTTACTAGTAAGTGGTTGGCTTTGGTTAAGAAGGCTGTCCTCGAGACCAAGGTTCCCAGAAAGATTGACTGTAAAAAGTTGCTTGTCTATGTTGATGCTAGCCAAAGCACCTGGGGGGTGGATATTAGAACCCCAAGTGGGACTAGGGTCTGCGCTAAAGGTGGTCTTTTCCCTCAGCCAAAGAGGGATAAGTGGACTATTCCGCGGAAGGAGCTACTTTCTCTTATTTATGGTAGAGACCTTCTTATAAATGTGTGGAAAACAGTTGATGAGAGTATGAGAGATCAATGTGAAGCTCTCATACTGAGTGATTCTCAAATCAATTGTTACAGAGTCCACAAAGAAGACCAGGCGACTGATATGAAGGTGTGGGAACGCAAGACTATTCAGTCGATGCGTGGCTTCATGATGAATCATTCGGTCGTTCTACGTCATGTGGCTACTACGTGGAATTCCGCTGATGGTATTACCCGTGGTACTTTCCCTAATAAGGTTACTGAAGATATGGTTAAGGCAACGGCCGCATGGTGGAAGACCGATGATTTCACACTTGAAGCCCCTTGGGGCATGTCAGTGGACTTCGACTT
>NW_003204514.1:0-2624 GCF_000006405.1 Perkinsus marinus ATCC 50983
CAAGTTGGCTTGTATGATGATGCTCAGACGTCCCGCATCCGAGGTCCAGGGATATATTACGACTCTCTGAGGGAACGACAGCTCAACTCTAGCTGTGTGAAAAGTCACAACTTCAGGGGAATGTGTGAGGAGGCGACGGCCCTTTGGTAGGAAGTGGAGAATTTCGTCAGCGTAACCCCTGGCTTGCAGGCATCACAGCGCTTATTCGCACAAGTATCGAGCACCTCGTCCGACGGCACATGGCGTTCTATCCTTCTCTGGTGAGCTCTCCATCCTCTACGCTGGCGAACTCAGAACTCTCGTTGGTAGCTGGAAAAAGCGCTGTCCGCATGGACTCAGGCGTTTTCACAATGATGATGTCGTCGTTGGATACATTAGATGCGTCTGGTGGTGTCTGTTGGAATGTTGCTGTGCTAGGTGGGTGGTCGAATCCACCATTACGGCGAAGGTCCTGTCGGGGCTCGCAGAGCCGATTGGCTGACACTCAAGAGAGCTTATCCGATCCTGATGGTTGGCTTGAGGAGAGGGAGGCCGCTCACCACGGCAGCACTCCTCGACTGAGGGGTACCAAGGATTGCCGAGCCCGCCCTCGCCGGGTGCCTAGTGTAAACCAGCTTCATCCGATCCGGGTGGATAAGAGCAGCGGAGGTCGAGGGTAGGTTAGTCGTCGTGTGACAATGGCTCATATCAACTCAGGCAAATACCATCCGGAATGCTACTGTTCGGCTCAAGAGTGGATGTGGCGGTCGTGCTACGGGATATTGCTGACGTATCGCTGCCAAGCTCAGGTAGCGTTCCGGTGTATCTACGTGCTCGAGTTCAATGCCTATCATGCTGTTAGGTCTTTTATGGCGTCCAAGGGCGCCAAGGCGACCCCTCCTTCCGAAGGAAGAGTACAAGGTCGCGGGCAAAGACATTGCGTTCAGTGATGAAGCTATTCCTACACAACTACGGCGAGCTCAGTG
The DNA here is from genome assembly GCF_000006405.1 of Perkinsus marinus ATCC 50983. Taxonomy (NCBI): domain Eukaryota; phylum Perkinsozoa; order Perkinsida; family Perkinsidae; genus Perkinsus; species Perkinsus marinus. Next base: position 966 of record NW_003204514.1, read on the forward strand.
GCAGCGGAAAATTCCGGTTCCTCATTCCTACCAAAACTTGCACTTTTGATATTCCCTTTTGGAAGATTGACCCTCCTCCCATGTTGAGTCACCGCTCGTCGCGTTGGGTTTGTTAATGCAGGGTTGGGAGGGCTACGCTTGATGAGGGACCACTAGGAAAAGGCTCTAATATTCCAACCTGGATATTCGATATGGATTACTGAGAGATAACTGTGTGCTGTTCTCCATGTCCAGCGATACCAAGGTCGCTACTGGGTACGACTTATCCTACGGCCAGGTTGCTAGTACCATCGAGAACCTGATACCTCCTAAAAGGCGAGAACGCTATCCAGCCTTCTTGGACTGGCCAGTCGGCGACTCTTAGATACCGCTCCCTCGGGTCGGAAGAATTACTTTCCTTTTCGGGGGCTGGGATATTGCCTGTATGCATTGACCCCAATGACAATGAAGTGAAAGTAACCCCCAAGCCTCTATTAGTTACAGCGTCGACGTATCTTCCTTGTTTCAGGTCCTTGTCCACGCAGTGAAAGCCATAGAAGGGGATGTCCGCGTGTTGTACGATTTCGGAGGCCAGAAGCAGGGTCCACGAGAACTCCCTTCTGTGACTGCAAGTCGGCACTTCGGAGAACATACCTACGGACTTTTCGGGGTAGCCACATACCATACAGACTTTTAATATGTCATCTTCGGATTCTTTGGAAGACTTCAACTTCCAGTGCTCTGTATCGTCTCAGTTCCAACCGGATCATCAGTCGGGTTTGGGGGCTGGAAGTGCATACGATAAGGCTCTGGTTGAAGCCCTGTAGCGCGAGTAACCCTTCGCGCTGTCGCATTGAGATGGCATACAGGTTTTCGCCGACTGAGACAGCCAGATCTCGCCAGGCGTTGTCGAGTGCGAGCGCTCAGTTGTGGGCCCGAGACCGGCTCATTCAATTATCTAGAACTGGAGGGGAGCATGGGGTACATGCTACTCACGATGATATTCCGGGATGCATACACTTTGTAGACACTGCAGTGCACTCATTTGAGCACCCGAACCCATGAGGAGATTGTCAATGGCCCATATGTCTGTTATCTAATGCCTGTTCACTTTATTGCAGCCAACACTCTGAAGTAAGTCGTTGGCTCTCCGGCTTCCAGGACATCAAATGTCAGTGTTGAAATATATGTTCGCTTTCCTCAGTTGAGTCCACAAGTTTCCTCACTAATTATAGAAGATTACAGATGAATCCCGTCTAAGTTTACAGAAACCAATTACAATTCCCCATAATTTCCTCATAGTCTTCGCACTGTCACCAACATATGTGGTTGACCATGTGCATATTTTTCCACACTGTCAAATGTAGTTACGCAGCTGAATTGTGCGGTGATGCTGTCCGAGACTTTTCGTGGATCCGAACCACTGACATTCCTCTCCTACCGATGGCGTCACACCTATCGACACGTACTCTCCGTTCAGTAAGCGGGGATACAATGTAGCCTTTACTGTTGTACGATAACTAGTCGTTCCATAAGGCGAATCAGTGATGCTCTTGGAATGACTTGCTCGATACTAGGCTTTGTCAGGCCTTGGAGGAGCTCACACCAGCAGCGCTTGAGAAGACCTCTGCGCTCGACTAGATATCCCCAAAACTAACTATCATGTGGGCAAGGAGAAGG
>NW_003204514.1:2724-8693 GCF_000006405.1 Perkinsus marinus ATCC 50983
GGCGTCACGGGATGAGCCTGTATCCGAATGTCAGGTCACTTTAACGTCTTGGAGATGTTCCATGATGGGCTTGCGCTATTTACTATCACGCTGATGTGCATGTTCGGTTGTTGGAGTAACGCCCCTGGTGTTAGTCATTTGGTTGAGTTATAATCGAGTACCTGGGAATGCGAGGAGAGCGGGTGCATCAAGGATATGTGCATAATGTCTATGGCGAGTCATCCATGAGAACCTCAAGCCTACGCAAACGATATTCGGCCGACAGTACGGGACAGAATAAAATATGCACTGCATGCCATGCAGCGCTCTGACCACATCTCACTTCTCGCCACGATGCTGATCCCGCATGATGTAGTACCTGAAACTATAGACGGAATGAGAACACGACTCGACAGCGTATTATTAGATATACGTAAACTGAATATCAACGGATATATTAAACTGTACACCAATTTATGGAGTTATTATTCATCGAAACAGTCCATAACTTATGCCATAAGTCTTATGGACCATAAGGCATCCATTTTGTATCACATAGTATCACGTACGACGTAACTCAGTAGGAAGAAAGGCCGATCCTCGACAAAAGCCAGATCATATGTGAAAGCAATCGTCGACGAGCAGACGGTGAAGCAGGAATATTGTGGGACAGAATCGTGAGGGGGGACGATGTGGCATAAGATATAACAAAAGGGTAAGATAGATACACATAGTATCAGCCCATAGAATAAAATGCTAGTAATTAGCTGAACAGGCATCAACGGAGAGAAACCCCACTATACTCCAAGGCACCCGCTGAGGGATGTGCGAGTATAGGTAGAGGTGGTCAAGGATTGGCACCGGCTATACCGAACCGGTCACCCCCCACGCCATGTTGAGGCGCCAAGGCCTGTGGGGGGGAGAATGGGTGTACCGCAAAAATCTAAGGAGAGTGTAAGTTTTCTAAGGAGGTCTGCTTTTCCCAAGGAAGCCGCAAAAATCCAAGGATAACGCAAAGATTTCTAAGGAGGTCTGCAAAGTCTAAGGATGGTCGCATCCCACCTAAGGAAGGGCGGCACCGCATTCACAGGCGGTGCAAGCTCACCCAAACGTAGCTCTTCCATGAAACCTCTATAATAGAGGCTCTATGCAATCTGCGCAATGTGTTGTGTCACACAACTTGTGTGATATGCGAAGATCTCTCGGTTGTTTTTTGGCAGGGCATGGCGAGGTAAACAACATCGTCACGACGTTGTTTGCGGAAAAACAAAAACTTATGATCGAGAATGGTAGTGAATGTCTGGATAGCCCCAGTTTTAACGTGTTTGTTGTGGCAGGTCAGCCCGAGGAAAGCAAGACCGTTGGCAAGTGAGCGGCGAGCCTACGCATCATGGGTAGTAGGCGGTCGAAGCGTCTAAGAAGAAAGCCATCCCGCTATCGTGGCTTCATGAAGCTGTGGTCACAGCTTAACTTACCAATCGTGCGAATGATGGGGGGCATTACTCGCACATCTTGCTGTTTCGTGTGAGAAAGTAGCGCTCGCCCTTAAACGATTGGCGTGACATTCTACACCAGCTCAATTCTGAAACTTAACGTCTGGGCAGCAGTGCAGATCCAAGGTTTGTGATCACTGGCTTTAGATCTCGAGTTGGCTGAGTGAGCCGTTATAGCACTACCGCCGTTGTCCCAAAGACCGATCCAATCGAATGACGCAGAGGCCGACAAGAAGTCTGATCGCTTCCAAGTAGACCTCGTTTGCTGAATGAGAAAGATTATGACGATTTGTTGTTAAATATGAGTAGACGTATCATGTTATGTGAAAAATCTCGTTTCAATAAAAGTCCTCAGAGTTTCTGCAGTGTGAACATGTTCCCAGCATTGTTGTATGCATAGAGGTGTATCTAGACATGGATGTGGCAATCTTCGGTGTGATGTTAGATTAGTATACACTAACCCAAGTCTACAATTCAACAATCGATGCTGCCAGCTGTATTTCCGATAACGATTGCCAGTGTTGGAATGTTCGCTTTCCCCAGCTGAGTTTAGAAGTTTTCTCACTAATTAGAAGTTTAAGTACAAATTCGGATAGAACTGTATAGGAGCTATTGGGACTTCGCTCCATTTTCATGAGAACTTCCACAGATGTGACCTACGCATGTAGATGACCATATGCATATTCTCCCATACCGACGTTGATTGCACAAGTCGGCCTCTCAAGATATCGCAGAATGCGACATACATCATCAACCTCGCTGACACTAGACGAGTGAGGCAGGCGCGTTCAACAGTTTTGGAATTCTGTGATGGATAACTGAGTGACGCTGTAGCGATCAACTCAGTGCTGTAGTTGTTGCTTCCATATGTTCCGCAGGGGAAGACGATAATGCTAAGTCATGGTATGTACATTTTTCCGGTTATTTAGTCTTTTTTCGCATTATTGCGATGCCTGTAAACTCTCCCGCTGCTGGCAGAAATCTAACCGCTGAAATCGCCGCTCCCGAATTCCAAAAGGTAGTAACCGTAACAACCCATACTATGTTTCGGTATACATGAACGCGTTAGGTCATTCCGAATGGTGTCAACGGCAGCGAGCAGCAAATTCCCACCCGCGTAGACCCAGACTGCACGCCCCCCATTGTATGTCTGGAAGTGCTAGAGAATGAGGTATGGCAGTAGGCCTACTCTATTTACTTATCGATGATGGAGCGGATTTCCGGTTGCTCGGGTGGCAGCTCTTTGCTTTGCCGTTTAGCTCACACGCGTGTTGCACAATCGGACCGACCCGAGCCGTTTGGAGAAGGCTAAGAAAGTGTTAGAGAGATATAAGGGCAACGACTGGGTAATAATAGTACGTACCACACCTTCGTCACTTCCTGCAGATCATCCATCAATCTTGTCCAAGTCAACACGGTTTCCACGTGTGCGGTTACTCTAGGGTCAAAGTCAGGCACAGGACGGACCTATTTCAGTTACTGGTAGATTTCTCCGAGGGATGGTATAAACTAGAGCGTAAATGCCGTTACTCAGGTGCTCACTTGGTCGCCTAGGTCGAGGAGCCCAATTCATAATCATCCATGTGAGCGGTGCTTCCTGATGCCCTTGCAGGTAGTAGGGTGGTTGGATGCTCGCTGCTGAGATAATGATAATCTTATGTCTTTCTAGGGTGATTTGTACGAGGAGAGGTATAAGGTTGACGAGGAAGGACCAAAGGAGGCAAGGCAGGAGCTTATCGCGAGAACTTTAATACCAATAAGGTGTTGAGTAATGATACTCTACAGGGAGATATCTCTTGTACACTAGGACGGCAGCATGGATCGACAACAGTCTCGGATGGCATGCTATTGAGAACTCAGGCGACGGCTTGGGCGTATCCTTGCACTGCTACGTGGGGCTCTATTGATTAGCAATGGATTGACTTTTCTTCATACTAAGATTCCAGCGTATAACCAATGTAAAATTATCGATACTATGTCTAAGGAGATACGCAGTGTGGCGTGTCTGCCCAAGGATGTCTGTATGCAACCTCTACATGAAGCGGTTATGGAGAGGACTCGGAAGTGAGCCTTGATGAGGAGGTGAATGCCTTGACGATGGTTTTTGGTATAGGTATATTGCTGCCCAAGAAGACTGCTGCTCCGACGACAATCCTCCAATTCCAGTGGTCTCGGTAGGCTGGCGGCTCACTGAAATGTTCTATGTTGAGTATAGGCTCGAGGCAAGCAGGATATAGAATCGGCTTTTGCATCGGTATCATGTCCAATCGCGTTCGAGGAGGAGTGTCCACCTATGGATGATGATTGCCTCAAGCGAGCGGTTGATTTTACATGCGACCTCTCTGTAGGCTATCACCCCTCAAATGCCTGGGGTGGAGGTCGTTGTTGCTGTTGGTCAGGTCAACACCGGTCATTTGTTCTTCTTCAATCAGCTCTTTGCTCGACCTGATCCCTTAGCAGTTGCTGCTGAAGGCCTAACTGCTGCACTCAATGTTAATATGTAGTGACACTGTCTGGGTGGGGCATGTCTTGGTGCAAGCTGGTGGTGATCAGGTATACCTTTGAGATGGCGCCGGTGATGCTACTTATGGAACACAGGCTGTTACAGCACATGGCATCGTTCTTGGGATGGTATGAGCATAGTCCCGTCAACACAAGACGATCCTCTTCTACATTGGAACCAGGTAGACTCTGCTTGACGCCCTTTGGAGATGTGTACTCGTTAGGTCATGGTGCGACACTGACGCGTCTGGCCTCTGGTTTGAGTGATAGGGCGAATGGGCAGGTAGGCAGGAAGGCTGGTTGGTAGTGCACTGGTGATAAGTGCTTCAGTTCGATGGTATGCTCCTACCCGGTGCTTCTCACTGTAATATCACAGCCTTGCATGTGGCTAGGCAGCAGCTGTTCCCTGATACGATCGACGAGGGCCTCATGGGAGCAGGTGCGTGGCGTTATCATATGTTTGGTCACATTGTCTGGCTTAGGACATCCTAGGGGTAGATTGATGGTCTTCACATCGGCCAACTCTCATTGCTCTATGGAGAGAGGATGCATGATGCTCGGTAAGTCCCCTATTCCCAAGGTCGTACAGTTGGTCATTGGAAAGTGCGCACAGGGAAGATTCGTGGCTGAGCGGCGGCTAGAGGAGCATCTTACGTGGGATTGTTCCCCTCAGGTCTTGGTAGGAAGAGTCTGGTTTACGTTAAATGTGATCCTGAAACCTGCCAAATGATACCATCTGAACTCGAAAACTGCATCAATGATGAGGTAAAAGGAACAATGGATAAGCTTCGCTCCGCTGTGAATTTGGTGGTCAGATTGAGAAAGGCAACACGCCTTTCTTTGTTAATGCAACCGCTGGTAGTACGGTAGCAGGAGCCTTCGATGACTGCAGTGCTCTGGCTGGGATTGCGAAGAAGTAGGCTATCATGTTGGAGGGCTTTGTGGAGGTTTTAATGTTAGGTATGGATGCTGGCTACATGTGGATGGTGCCTTGGGAGCATCATTCCTCTTAGCTAGAGGGGAAGAACCCTATGATAGTCTAACACGTAGGAGTTGCTCAATGGATGGTATGAGAAGGATGGTGGTGTCAGGTGGCATGGACCAGGCTGATTCGATTTCCTGGAATTTGCATAAGTTGTTAGGAGTGCCTCTACAGTGCAGTGCTCTACTGTGTAGGCATTCTGGTTGTTTGAAAGCTGCTCATGAGGAACAGCATGCACCAGAGGTGGTTCTCACAAGGAGGATGCGGGTTCGATTCCATGCTCAGGCATTTCCGTGTTTGAGCCCGTTAGACACGGTGTATTGCTCGTCCATGTCGGGACGTAAGGCTGATGCATTCAAGGCATGGATCCTCTGGAAGAAGATGGGAGATTGTGGTATGGCTAACAGGGTCAGACTGGTGTAGGATCAGGCCAGGAGCAGGATGTTTATACCACTCCTTTTGTGAATCCTGAGGTATACACACACGCAGGAGTTCGCGGCTATGTTGACGAGCTTCCCTGTGCGGAAGCAGTTCGACGAGGCACAGCTGAAGTATGAGGAACCGATCATTGAGAAGGTGCGAACGCAGCCGTCGAGTAGGGTGGGTTGGAAGGCCCCTCCTCAGATGCCCAATGATGTTGAAGGTGCTAATGACAATGCCTTCCATTTGGCTTTCCAGCCAACGTCGGCATGTAGGACCTCAGGTGGTGTGAACGAGGGATGGTATGGATTTAGGTACATGTTTCTGGTGGGTACCCTATGACCTCAGAGATAGATTTATGAAGGAGGGCCCGAGTGCTCTGTCTAAGGAGCTATTCACTGTAGCATGCCGTATGAGGGCTGCCTTGCTCTCTGAGGGTAAGGTGGCATGCTTTTTGGTTTGCTGTACCATAGGCCGCATCAGCTAGTGTGATGGATGGTTTCAGGTTCACTTATGATATCCTTTTACTCCACTGAGGAGAAGCCTGCGTTCTGGCGTATACCCAATATCAACCCGGAGATCTCACATGAGCA
>NW_003200803.1:0-1305 GCF_000006405.1 Perkinsus marinus ATCC 50983
GACATAGCTCATGTTGGTTAGAAATGGAGCCGGACATAGCTCATGTTGGTTAGAATGGAGCCGGACATAGCTCATGTTGGTTAGAATGGAGCCGGACATAGCTCATGTTAGTTAGAATGGGGTTGGACATAGCTCATGTTGGTTAGAATGGAGTTGGACATAGCTCATGTTAGTTAGAATGGAGTTGGACATAGCTCATGTTGGTTAGAATGGAGTTGGACATAGCTCATGTTGGTAAGAATGGAGTTGGACATAGCTCATGTTGGTTAGAATGGAGCCGGACATAGCTCATGTTGGTTAGGATGGAGTTGGACATAGCTCATGTTGGTTAGGGTGGAGCCGGACATAGCTCATGTTGGTTAGGGTGGAGTTGGACATAGCTCATGTTAGGCTAACATGCTATATGATACAGCTGTGATTCGCACTGCGAATTTCGCAGTCTGTGAAGAATTCCATCCACAGCATCGCGTTCCATTCTGCGTGAGAGTCGTCAAGAGCGGAATACTCGAAAGTATACCGACGGTACATTGAAAACTATCAAGCGCAGTAGATGCCGGGCAGCCGCGATATGTCTCCCGAGCTGTCGAATATTGCTATATCTAGTGGTTCACATGTAGCTACCCTCGCAACAAGTCGATCGGTCGGGAGAGGGCCACTCCGACCTCGATCACAAAAGTGCTGGAGGGTGTCCTAGAGCGCCGGCAATTTTGTTAGATCCTCAAAGCTCCTTAAAAGCCAAAGAGCGGAAGCTCAGCACGCTACCTGGGATGTTAAACGCCTTACCGACAGATTGAAGTCTGGTTTGAACTCCACACTGACTCGCCGGCGACATAACCTCCTTTGATGCCATCAAATTGATGGTCGACAGTACGCAGATTAGAATCACTGATTCCAATCTGCGTGCTGTCAAAAATCAAGTAAGGACTGGCCACAGACTCGAGAGAAGCGGAGGCTTGAGAGACATTCCCGATAACGACCCGTCGACCCGCTAACGAACTCGACTCGGAGGAATGCCCGACAAATAAGACGGGAGCTGTACGAAAAGAGTGTCACTACGGGATCAAGATCCGCCAGAAAAATGATCTCCGAATCGTTGACGTTAATCACGACGACGGTATCAAGAAAATGTTAGACAAAAAAAGACAAACGACATGAGATTGGTGTATGCTATATTGTAGAACACCGACGACAGCATGACGTTGACTCCGCGAATACTATAGACATCCTCTACCTTACATGGGAGGATGAAATCCTCTCAAATGAAATTGAAAATCCGATCTGCTAGAGACTGAGTGTACGGACGAT
>NW_003200363.1:0-2177 GCF_000006405.1 Perkinsus marinus ATCC 50983
AGAAAAGTTGTTAATTAGTGATGAAAATCTGTGGATGGAACCCACGATCTGAGTTGATCATGATGACTAAGACAGCAACGTGTGAGCTAGATGGGCACAGACTGTGCAGCTTCTAGCAAACTTACTAGTCATCATCGTGGAGAGATACGAGGGTATCACACATTAGGCAGAAGCCGATGCATGGCAGACTTTCCCTCTGGAGCACCTGTTGCAAAAATGTAGCCCGAGGCAAGAATGAGACGACACACTTTCCTCCTCCAATAAGGAGCGACGATATTTCTAGTCGATTAAACGTAAGTTCGATAACGAATTAGTGGCGAGCTGACCTGCTGCCGGTGCGAGCTGGGAGTCCCTCGAGGCCTCTTGTGACTCCGACTACTGCAGCTGGCATCGCACCATGTGATGGTGCCCATCAACTATGCAAGGTATACAGGGCACAATGCTGATCGAACACCTCCGGTATACCAACATACCCTGAGACTGAGAAATCCACTGAACAAATTATTGCCTCTAGCCGATGAAGCCTCGCCCGGTCTATAGAGGCGCACCGAGAGGCCCTGGAATGCATAGTGCATGCTGTTAGTACGAGGAGGATGAATAGCTCACTGATGACACCAACCGCAGTTACTCATCAATTGACCTCGAGGATACTAACTCAACAGCTAGGCACTTAGATAAGGGTCAATGACTATCAGTCATGCTAATTTCCACTACAAGCTATTGAGGTCCACTGCCGCGAACAGCTGCTCTAGATCGGTCACCTCTGCCTCTGTGCTCTCCCTTCTAATAGAGTAGTTACCAAACAACGCTCCAAGAGGATCTCTCTGGCTGCCCTCCAAAGTGACAGGGGGAGCAGTCCGCTCAACTAGCCAGTCGCTTTGCTCAATCTCATCCGAGTATTTCCTAGGATCATATACGCCTACATCATCATCACACTTGTCATCTCCTTCAAGAACAGCTGAACGCGAGGATACCTGTGGCGAGCGATCCCCATCAGCCGGTATTGCCTTAACATCGCCCTTGTCGAGCAGCTGAGGAGCTGGCCTAGAGTCAGGCACGAGGTCTAGGTCAACCACTGGCGCCTTATTGACCGTCACCACAACGTCCGAATAATCCGATATATCGACTAATGTAGCCTCCACGATGGCCGCCTCGCTGGCTGGACTAACTCCTCCCCTGTCCAATTCGTTGTGTGGTCCATCCTGCTCAAGATGTGACCACTCCACTACTAGCGGTTCGGGACCAGCGGCCGGCTGCAACTCAGTTGAGGCTGCCGCTTTCATCACCATAGCTTCCACATACACATGAGCCACATCAGCGAGCCGACCACTGTCGCTTGCCGGCACAACTTCTCCCCTAATGGCTTCATTTTCCACCATTTTCCCTCGTCCATCAGCATCTTCAATTGCCTTTCGTCCACTACTAACAATAGCGGACTTGGGCCTCCTCGATGACCCTCTGCGCGAAGACCATGGGACTAAGGACCGACTCGGACAACCCCACCGAGAGGCGTTACATACCTGGCTTAGCCCGGAATTGCCGTATCGGGAAGAGTGGCGGCGTCTTGAGGCGAAACTTCGGCTTGCTGAGCCTCTCTATGGACGACTTCTGAGCCTTAGCCATAGCCTTTCTGAGGTACAGTCATTTTCTTCTCGAGATGCAGCATCGAGCTTCTCTACTTCATATGTGTCAACCTCTTGCTGGCCTCCAAGACCGCCGCTTCCTCCTCTCCATACCTCGGACACGACAGCCTTCTATCGCTGGCTGTATTCCGCTCAATGGAGATACACCTGCACATTTGATGTAGCATCCCGACAACAATCAAATGTGATATCGATGAAAACAATAACCGATAAGTTATTGGCTATTGTTATTGTTGTTATCATTGTTCTGGTATGTTATCAATAATATCAACAATAATAACCAATACAGTGATACCTCGAGCAGAGACCCATAGATGGGTTTGAACTGCCAGTCGGCCGTGGCCTATTGCCGCACCGAGTGCACAACTGGTGTACTTCAGCGCGACTCACTGGCCTCCAGAAATTGTCAGGGGGTGGATCTAACGAGAAGGAAATACTCATCTATAGACGACACGATGCGACCTACCCTCCGGCCAGTGGTCCCCGGTATGCGCCCCAACGCCGACGTTTGAGCCCCTCATTGATGGTACGAGC
>NW_003206246.1:0-1438 GCF_000006405.1 Perkinsus marinus ATCC 50983
CAGTGTAGTTGGGAATGAAGGAGTAGAAACTACAAAGAAAGGAAGAGGTTATGAAGAGGAGCCCAATGATAGGTACATTACCGTATCAGGCTGTGATGTAGTAAGAATAGGAGCGTTTGGAAGTTGGCCGTTTGAACGTTTTAACGCACTTTTTCGGGCGGCTGCATGTGCAGGAAATGCAAGTACATGCAGTGCAGGAAATATACACGACAGATTCCACGACAGATTCCACGTTGTGGAATGAGTAGAAATGGTTGCTTGCAGGGAAAAAGCAGATTGGGCTCATTAGGTATCCAGAATGAGATAGAAATAGTCGAGAGGAGCATAACGACATGTTGGAAGGAATGTGAACGCGGAGGATATCGCGAGAAAAACGTTTTTGAAATTACCTGGATTTGAGAGGAATTGAGCGGGAGTGCTCGAGATTGCACGACCTTTGCAAGAAAAGAATGAAAACTGCATGACACATTCCAGATCCAAAATCATAAAATTTTAAGCATAATCGCAGTGTAGTTGGGAATGAAAGAGTAGAAACTATACAGAAAGAAAGAGATTATGAAGGGGAGCAGAATGATAGGTACATTGCGGTATCAGACTGTGATGTGGTAAGAACAGGAGCGCTTGGAAGTTGGCCGTTTGAACGTTTTAACGCACTTCTTCGAGCAACGATTATGTTGTGCTCTGCTATTTAGTTATAGATATACATAGATAGATTAGTAAGTCATGTTTCATCGAAGCCAGTCTTAATCCGGGGCTGATGCTTATAGGTGTCGAAATAGGATACATCATTCTTCGAATAGTAGTCATTATCGATGCCATTTCTGTCTACGTGGTGAGATTTGTGTTAGTCTGCATGCGGTGACTACAGAAGAGCACAAACGTGAGTTTCATCATCTATGGTAAGTGTCCTTGCTCAACCATGGAATCATTGATAACAAAACATTGGCCGAATGGATTTGGACTTCTCCGCTTCTTTGAGCTCTTGTTCAACAAACCTACTAGTTTATCTCTATACTGTGACCAACACGAAGCGTCAAGAATAAGTAGAAATCTGTGTGTTGAAGGATCGAAAGATCCGCGTGAAGATCTTGCCAGAAAAACAATAGTGCACTCCTTGACTACCACCCGACAAGCGGGGGTATCCATCTCGTTTTTCGAGCGGAAACCACAAACAGTACCCACAGGGTTGACAAAGAACAAAATGGGAACAACTAACGACACTGTTTTATCCCGGCTGCTTTCCGCGTCTTTATTCAATCTATTCAAGCGGAGCCTTCCCCCAGAGGTGTAGACATATCTTCAAGGCAGTCAGCAGCAGTTCTTACTTCCTGAGGTACATCAGGTTGTAAGTTCCTCTGTCGCATAGCAACGGGTTCGTAACACCCAGTATACGAAACACCCACGAACCCTTCACTCGCTCACGATCAATGGGGACGAA
>NW_003210469.1:0-2078 GCF_000006405.1 Perkinsus marinus ATCC 50983
GTTTGGACGACTTTTAGATGCTCATGGGCCAAGCTGATGATGGGAATACACTGCGGGTGAATATTGCTCAACAATCATTAGAGAAAGAGGATGAGGGAGATTCGCCAGCTCTCATCGGGAGCTTATCTTTGAGCATCTCGCCGAAGGAGTCTGCTGTGGTGATATCGTGGGATGTGGCGATCGACGTTGGCGACGGTGTTGGGAAGGAGGCCGTCCTTGTAAGTACAGAGGGCTGTGGTGTAGACCAGGTTGCTCCCACGTAGCTACTGGACACGGACATCAATAATCATGATGGAGACTTCGTCACGGACAGCAACGGTAGGGATTGGGTACATCGCAGGTGAGGTACTTGACGTGCTTGGAGGAGTTATATTAATTCTCAGGGTCAACTACCGCAAGGATTGGCAGCTGAATGTTACCGATCCCGTGGCCATGAACTATTACCCGATTAACTCAGGCCTGAGGATTTCCGATCAGGTCGGTGAAGGGAGTAACGCTCGGCAGGTAGGCACCCAGCATCGAGTACGTGCTCATAGCAGTGTCCCTAGCTCACTCTTGTGCCCGATCGAGCTCATGGTGGAGCCTCACTGCTACCAGGCCAACTCGAGATAATGATCCATAGGAGAACGCTAGTTGACGATGGCCGAGGCGTTGGTGAGAGAGTGGGATGGCGAGCTTAGGACGAGTTATATCAGGAGAGCCTTTGGATGAGGTAGACTGTGTAGAGTCATTGTGCCTGCCTAAATTGGTAACGGGTGAGACGCGCCTCCTGCTAGAGCCAATGAGAACGTCGACGACCGAAGAAGAGTCCCACGACAACTATCGAGAGATGGCTCACCAGGTGGCCGCTCTAGCCCATCTACAGACGGATGCACTGACGTCAGGTCCGTCTGCCTCTTCTGCCCATCTTCACTCATGATGATCCCAAGAACCCGCCTAAAGCCGATAACTGGTCCTCTCTTGCGGGGCTAACAGCTTCCAAGCATTTGCCCCAAGAGATCCATATTCTAACGCTGGAGCTGTTGCATGTCAACAATACTCCTAAGCTCTACTATGACAAGGCCTGTGCCGATCGCCGATGTGCATTGCTTCGCGTGGCCCATACTTATGCTCAGGAGGAGGGAGGATCTCCCATCCAACTTGATCTAGCTGGGAAAGGAACTCTTTTGAAAGACTTTGAACTAGGTCCCGGCTTCGAGGTTCGAACGCGTGCTGATCAGCGCATCTGAACGCCTTGGCTCCTCAGGTAACCCTCAACGCGGGCAGGGACATCGAGACCGCTGAGGAGAAACGATTGAAATGGTCCGCGCACGGGGTTCAAAGTCAAAGCTCCGTTTATGATGGAGGAGGTCACCGCGGCCTCGCAGTTGATTGGGGAAGCCTGGAGCTTCAGCCTCTGCAGATCCGCACTTTCATCGTTTCATTGCTCTTGTGATACACACAACTCAGCCCATCTTACAGTATGTACTTTCTGAAGAGTTTATTTTCTTGAATCTTGATTTCGCTGGAATGATGTTTTCCCGGGACTAGGAAAACTATCAACACGAAAATATTTCATTCAACATCAGTAACGTAGCTTATCTTTTCGTTAATTTCATCTGAGGAAGGTGTTGTACTGACTAGTCCTTGGTCGGCTCGCATATTTCAATGGAGGGGAGGCTGCCGCGGCTCGTCGGTGAACTGTTCACCGTGAGTCATGCATCACTTGTTGTCCAAGTACTGCAGCCCCACGAAACTACGATGATCCCCAACGCTCTGTACACCTCACGTCGGGGTTTAACCGTTCCGCGGGATACACGAGACGTAGAGTCGTAGCTCGGGGTTGTTGTAGATAAATGCGTTGATGATCAATCATTGATCATTGCATGTTAACAATACTCCTAAGCTCTACTACGAGAAGGCCTGTGCCCATCACTGATGTGCACTGCTTCGTGTGGGCCACACGGTGTGGCCCATATCTATGCTAAGGAGGAGGGAGCATCTCCCATCCAACTTGATCTAGCTGGGAAAGGAACTCTCTTGAAAGACTTTGAGCTAGGTCTCGGCTTCGAGGTTCGAACGCGTGCTGATCAGCGGAT
>NW_003210469.1:2178-3521 GCF_000006405.1 Perkinsus marinus ATCC 50983
CAAATCCCCAAGGTACACCGCGAGGGTTGTGCCTGTCCCTAGGGGCACGGTACCGACAATGACCTCCTCGGTGCATTCAGCTCTCTCGAAGCCAACGACCCTGTTCCCGAGGGGATCAATGATTGCCGAATCCCAGCCGACATCGGCGTTAGCAATGGCCACTCTGTTTTCCACGGCTCGGAAAACGGCGGTGGCGATGTGATCACGTATGGCTGACCAGTCCTGGGAGGGGTTCAGTATAAGAGTAGCGCCTCTAGAGACAAGCTCCCGAGCTGCACTCGGAAAGTCCATATCATAGCAGATCAGCGACCCGAGACGACCATAGCTGTCGGCTGAAAGTGCACTGACATGCTGATCAACCAGCCACGGATTCAACGGCATAGTCGGGTAACCGAACACGAGCTCGCTCCTCTCACCGTTGATACGGACCGGATGCTGCTTTCCATAGACGTTCTCTATCAACCCTGCAGGGCCTATCGTCAAGGCGAGATTACCCCACCCTTCTGTGCTTGCGCCGACGGTCATGGAAATCTGTAGTTGTTTGGCGAACGGGCCAAGCTTTCTCTCAACGAAGTCTGTCGCGGTGCTCATGTTCTTGAAGGGTCCCAGCCAACCTTCGGGCCAGACAACAAGTTGTGCACCGTATTCTTCTACGGCCCTCCGAGTCCTCGCGAGCTGCCCATCAATGCTCGCAGTGCACGGCACTCTTTCACCGTGGTGGAGCATATAACCATCATCACAGAAAGGACTGGGCAAATAACCGCCTGGGGAAACTGCCGCTATAGTGACGGTTGCCTGCCCAGGGATCATAGACGTATAGTAGAGTAGTACACTGACGAGGGCCCACCCCAGAATCCCCAGTTGCCACAGATTCAGCACATGTCGTCGATTGTGAGACGTGAGAGCTTGCGCCAGAGCCGCGTTGCTACACATAATAGCAAACTCCAGACTGTAAAAGCCGAGAAGAGCGATGGGCTGTATCAAGACTGGTGACACGTGAAATGGGGTCGATAGCGATATCATTGTTCCCAAGCAGCGCGCCGTCGCATACAACAGCGAAACCCACATCGCAGCGATCCGGAGGGAGTAGTAACCTGAATCACCCTTGAACGCGAGGTTCTCGAAGAGGCCGGCCAACCACCAGAACATGCCCCAAGCCAGGCCCATGAGCAAGCCAAGGCCAAAATCGAGCGCCATGTTCCAGAATGTGATGCCGAGGGCGAGAGACAAGGTCACAACTGGCGGCCATATCGAGTTGCTCAGCCTCTGGGCTGCCAACAACGGTGAGAGGCAGAACAGAGAGACCGGCCAGAGCTCCAGGAGATACGACAGGCCTATGTGCA
>NW_003209552.1:0-1646 GCF_000006405.1 Perkinsus marinus ATCC 50983
TCGGTTCGTGCTGGGCAAACAGAGCATAATTCCAGTATCAATCATCCGACGGCTACGGGATGGCGGGCTAGTGAGTAGGGAGGCAGAGGTGATAAGGGGTTTGGAGAGCGTAGCTCTTGGTAGGCGACGCGCATTTTTCATTGAGTATAAACGACGATGTGAGAATGGAACCCTAATCTCCACCGTGTCAGCTTCCGCGAGGAAAATCTGCCGTCTATCGGCGGAGGAGGCTATACCTGATCAACCTGCCCGCATCTCACATTTGGTATTGAAATATGCTCTATTGAAGGACTTCGAGCTGCATAAAGCAGATCTTCTACGGGAACTGAGCTCCCATAAAGTTCAATTTAGCCTGAGTATTGATCATACTCGATCTGTACCTAAACGGGTGAGTACGAACCGTAATGGCTATTTGGTGGTATTCGTGGCCGATGGTGGAATGGTTCTGAATGCAGTATCGACAGAGTCGACGAGCATGGCCGAGTTGGCGCCGGCATTGGCGCAGTTGAAAGATAATATCAGCACTGATGTGGTGACGATATTCGTAGATCGGGATTGTTGTCAGACGGTTGGTGACAACAACAGGCGATTGATAGCCAAGGCACTCGATAGGGAGCCGGAGACTATCGAGTTAAAACTAGATGCACTCCACTGCATCTTCAGATTGCTGAGAAACACCGCCGATAATCATCCTCGTCAGAACCGTTGTAGTAATGGTCGCAGCTCCTTCCCCGTTAATTGACGACTGAGTACTAGACATAGGGTTGTAGTGGAAGTAGTAGTTAGTAGAAGATTAGTGAGCTAAGGGTGAGAGAAGTTAAAGAGACAGAGCGACACAATAGCGGAAATCGATCGTCCAATCCCTTCATGAGGGATTTCCTCATAAGGGGACAGCGATTGTGTTACTATCCACGTATCAACGTGGGGTGTCGGAGGAGATGGGACAGGCTGTCCCGGACAGTTGTGTTACCGAGCGGGAGTTTCGCTACACCGTTTCGCAACTGCACTATCAAAGTGCTTTTTCATCGACAATGAGGCTGATCTTATCGAATTTCGAGCTCAGCGAGCTCGTGCTGGATTAGTATCGAAACCTAGCCGATCTGAGTTGAGACGGCATGTGCGTCGGGTGATCCTCAGCCGGTAGAACTACGACGGAGACTCGAAGTCTGTATTCGATCGTTTTGGGAATTGGATTGCGAGGGTGAAGCATCTACTCATCAATCCCAGCGTGAGGAGGTCAGTGGACGACCGTTGCCGGGTTCTGTGGGAGTACCTTTATTCAAAGACAGCTTCTGGCCCACATTCAGGTCGGTATTAGTACATGTGGACAACTACTGTATATCGGATACGTCAACATCGACGGCTTTTGTGAGGGATGCTCAGGGTGGCCTCAGACATGTTAGAGGGAGCTCTCGGAGTGAATGTCGCCATGCATGCATCAAAAAAGATTTCTCCCAAACAAGCCGGATCTCTGGGGTTTTGCATGATTGTAAACTGTTATGGCGGATGGTTTACAGCAATAGAAGGCTGAAAATGAAAATGGAAAGTGGAATCGATGGCAAGGAGGCTATCCCCATACCATTGAGCAGCAGAGAGTATCGATTTGCGGCGACGCTGGCAGTAGCATCAATGTGACCTCACAGAAG
>NW_003212298.1:0-1193 GCF_000006405.1 Perkinsus marinus ATCC 50983
TTCCTCTATGCTGATCTTCTCTTTGGTCATCGTCGAGTTGGTCCATTACGTTGCCTGGTAGATACTGGCTGTTGTTCTACTATGGTGGCAAGACGTGTAGTTCCTCGGGAAGTCGAGATTCGGCCCGTTACTGGACCCTCTCTTATGACGATTGATCGTTCTATTTGTACTTTTCTGGGTATGTCATCATTTTCCGTAGAGGCTTATGGTGGTGACAAAGCTAAGGAAGGAATGGCTCCGGACCGTAATGATCCCAAGTTTTCCTTCTGTGTGGATGCTTTGGTAGTGGACTCTTTGGCCTATGATCTGATATTGGGGCATGATTTTATGTCTCATTATGATTTGGATATTCAATATTCGGCCCGTCCTATCCGAATTGTTGGTACTTATTCTAAGGAGGAACCTTCGGCTCTCCCTTGGTTTGTGGAACACCCAGTTCAAGCGGCTAATTTGGAAGATAAGGCGAAGTCGTATTGTAAATCGCAACCGCCGTCATGTGTGGTAACTTCGACGGACAATGATTCTTATGATCTGTCTTGTCCCGAATATTTGTTGGCTGGTGCTGGTACGAAGGTTAATGTTGTCCCCTTGACTGACGATGAACTGCGGGAGAAAGGATGGCCTGTGCCCGGATCTCATCCAGTCCCAACTCCATCTTCGTCGTCAATTCCTCCAAGGTCTGAGCTGTTGGCGGCTGGAGTGTGGCCGCCTCCTGGTTATGAGGATACCGATGAGCTTCAAGACGATCCACTATCGGATCCATTGAGGTTTGCGGTTCCTGATTTCCGTGATACTTCGGTACAACTTCCTGATTTTTGTGGCTCACCGTCGAAGGAGCAACGGCCCGTTGCTGAGTTATGTGAAGAGTTTTCGGATTTGTTTGCTGTTCGGCCCGGGTTCTGCTCCTCTGCAGAGCATTGTATCAACACTGGTTCTAAGGCTCCTCTGTGTGAACGAGTTCGGCCCTTACCCCATCGATGGAGAGAAGAGGTGTCGGCTATGCTTCAGGAAATGGAGTCTGTAGGGGTCATACGTCGGAGCACTTCTCCTTGGCGCTTTCCGTGCGTGTTCGTCCCGAAAAAGAACGGCAAGGTTCGTATGTGCATCGACTATCGAGGTTTGAATCGGTTATGTGAGACGGAGGCTTATCCGGTTCCTCGGCCAGATGATGTTCAAGAACATTTGGGCAATGC
>NW_003215617.1:0-1358 GCF_000006405.1 Perkinsus marinus ATCC 50983
ATGTTAAACTGTTACATCCATCGGAGAGCAATGTTCGCATTGTCTATGCGATGTAGTATCATCATAGCCAACTTTTACAACTCAAAGACCGCTGTTGAGGGAGTGGTAGAAGACTAACAATAAAGGGCCAGTCCGCGGTTGACGAACAGGACAGATCGGTATGCACCGATATATGGGGGATTCTCCCAGGGGGAAAACCATGAGACAATAGCTAACTCGTAATAATCTTTATGAATCATATTCCAACCACGTTCTCATAACGAGGGAGACCATAGTCGAGAATCGGATTACACTCGGTCACTGATGGTAGAAAGCGAGTGATGCCTAGCTCGAGCCGATTCGATAACGGTCTCATATCTTCACGCTGGAGACTTCATCAGAGTCACATATTTGCCACCCACTCGTGTTTCAATAGTATTGGCTTTACCATGATATATAAAGTCTTCAAAGTCATGCTCACTGAGCAAGCCCGGACAATCCTGTCCAACCTTTGTCAAGTACTGGAGGTAATCATACATGGAGGAGGAAAGTATCTTGAAGTGATCGTTACCCGAATCAAGGTCCAGATATGCTGACTCAATTGGGTCCGGAGTCTGCGTACAATTCACTGACAGGACGACGTCGTCTGACGCGTGCGCGAGGATTGTAAAGTCAGCTGACACAGTTGTAGAGCCAGTGATTGCCTTGAAGTACTCGCCGCTCGGTGGAGGGAACTTAGCATCAGACTGGGTAGCCAGCAGAGCGATAGTAACAATATGAGGTAGGATCAGGACCATGACGAGCGTATTGACCTTGCTAAGAGGATGATGGGAGTCGCTACACCAACACAAGTGAGAGGAGATACAACTAAAAGAGGAGAAAAGATATCTCGGGATTGCGAGGTACTTGCTTTTTGTGGAAGCGAGAGACGGCTTGTGTGTTCGTGTGGGACTCCCGCGCGAGCACGTGAGTGCATCCATTGCAGAACCGTTCCACTGGAGCGCATGGAACCTCACGCACTGCGTGCGCGATTAGCTCCAGGGAAGGTACTTCGATGAGTAGTACACCTAACAAAAGGCAATCAGTAAGTCTATCGAGAGATGTGGTTTCTACCTTTTGAAACCTTGAGAAAGGTAATGCAAATGCACAAGGCAGCTGAAACAGTAGATTATTCATACATATTCGATCCGGGCACGCGGCACTTACGAAAGGTCCAACGCTTCAGCCAAGAGTATCTCAAGAGGATGTCCGGACAGTTCTCACAGACTGAAGCAGTGGTGAGCTGGACGACAGCGTTGGAGGAGTATATGTTCGCTTCCTTCAGCTGAGCTCAAAGTTTTTCTCACTTATTATAAGAATTCAGGTATAATTGTGCAAAA
>NW_003215819.1:0-1039 GCF_000006405.1 Perkinsus marinus ATCC 50983
AGGATAAACAGGCGGATGCATACTCTGTCCTTCTTCACGCATTTCGTGTCACCAGTCACTCTCTAGCGGAGATAACGGGTAGTTGAGTTCCCCAAAAAGCTCATTTCCGTGATACACTCAACAGTTATTGACGAGCTCGAAACACGCTTGACCCTTTCCCGCCTGAACAATGTTGAGAGAGCTATAAAAGTATCTAGAGGATCAACTAGTTGAAAGAAAGTTCGGCCGTTAATTCAACATTGTTCAGCGTGGCCGGAATATCGAATAAAATACATCCGGCAACCCGGAATCGAACCAGGGACCATCCGATTACTTAATCACTACAGTCGGACGCTCTACCAACTGAGCTATTGCCGGTCAACCTTGCATGTCATCGAGATATCCTCTGCTCCCCGATAGCATTTGAATTTCATTTTAGTCACTACTGGTGCGTCTTTGGTACATGTATAGCGCGGTGAATGCAAGAATGAATCGTTTACACGTGCTCCAACTCAAAAAGTGATCTCATCAAGCGCTCCACGATGGGTTCGAACCACCGACCTTGTGGTTAACAGCCACACGCTCTGCCTACTGAGCTAGCGGAGCAACAACGTAAACTATCAATTCCCCAAGTTGTTCTCCTCGATGACTCACATGAGTCAATTTCCTTCGGTCATGACCTTAGGTCACCTTACCCGAGCAGAATGCTATAGTATCCAAATTGACAATTTTACCCACTGCCCTAATGGGCCATAAACATAAAGTTCAATTGTAAATTACACCCACCGTGGGGCTCGAACCCACGACCACAAGGTTAAGAGCCTTGCGCTCTACCGACTGAGCTAGACGGGCAGAATGAACGCTCGGGTATACGGATACTCAGTTGAACTCTTGTTGCGCATGTGGTATCCGAAGACGATTAGTGGTCTCTAGCTGTCCATACGAGATTATCCTTCAAATGGGAGGAAAACGAGGGAATGCGTTTAGCAAGTAATCGAGTCGCCACATTTATGTACTTGGGCGATACTAAACGCGCAACGGGTGGAGCTACGGATGAGAT
>NW_003216508.1:0-1127 GCF_000006405.1 Perkinsus marinus ATCC 50983
ATTCGCTCGCCACAGAGCCAGTCGTACCGAGCAACCTCTGTTCTGACTTCTCACTGAGATCTTCTCTTAGATACCCCTCGACCTATACAGTCTCATCCGTGTCGAGATTGGACATTCGCTTGTCCTGGTGGACTTCGAACCCCCGCTCTTCTAATGCGGGAACCACCTCCCGACGAATCTTCGACACCTCCGAGCAACTGTCCCCTCGCAGAAGTACATCGTCGACATAGAAGGAGATAGCTTCGGCACCGCCCGTCCCCCCGATCTGTTTGAGAATCTTTCCCAAGACCGAAGACAGGGCCCAAGGGGACCAATTCGTCCCGAAAGGGACATGGATCCACCTTATGATCCTCGACCCGACGCACATCCCCAACCACTTCACATCCGATTTATCGATGTGGACCGACCAGAAGGCCTTCTTGAGATCCTCACAATCAACTCGCTTGGACGCTCGCCACTCTAGAATCCGTGACTGTAGGTCCATGTCCGCGGCCTCCTCGTCTCCTTCTTTATTCGTGAAGTTGTTAAGCTCTCGAGCGTCGATACAAATACGACAGCGAGTGGACTTTCGCTGATTGGCGAAAACCGGAACCCCACACATATAGTGGTAAGCCCATTTCCTCGGGTCCTCCCCCAGTGGGAGTTCCTCGACCGCCCCGGACTTCAAGAGCTCGTCCACGGCCGCTTCATACGCTGCTAACTCTTCAGGTCTCTTGGCCAGCCTCTGTGTGATCTTCAAATCTCGGCCTCTGATGGCATCATAATTCTGCTTAGGTCTACGATCATCAATCCAAGGGACCTTCACGACAGCTGGCCACACTCTTCGTGTCGGGAGAGATCGGTCTCTCTCGACTGCATTAGCGCCTATCTCCCTCGCCTCCTGCACTCCCCCGTGAGGGTTGACCTCAACCTCATCGAAGAGTAGGTAGTCGTTACCAGCCATCACCCAAACACAGTTACCCAGTACCCATCGTGGTAGAACCAACTCCCAGTGAGCAGAGTCTAAGACGTAGGCCTCGACTGTCCTAGTCTGATCACCAAACCCAACGGCTAAAGCTTCCAGCACACCCTTGGATCTTCACTGCTCCTCCATCGAGCAATTTCACTGATATGTCACCCTGCTTTAG
>NW_003215327.1:0-1163 GCF_000006405.1 Perkinsus marinus ATCC 50983
GCACAGCTTCGGCTCGTCAAAGTAGTCCATCACTCCACTTCTCAAATACTGTGTAACTAGGCCGTCCACAGTAGTCACGTTATGGAACCGCAGCAACAGAGATGAGGTTCTCTTGCTGTTCATCCGAGGGAGGTCTCTGGACGGCAATGCGCCCTCCTTGAACTATCAAGTTCGTTCTCCCGCCTATCACGATCGACATCATGGTTGGTAAACTGACTTGTCCCATTGGCTCCAGAATGAGTCATTTGCAGACGCGTCCATGTTGAAGAAAGCTGAACACAACACCAGTTCATATTAACTACTCTCCAGGCCTTTGAGGCTTAACTGATAGAAAGATTAACGAAGTCGGATTATGTCGGTTCCGAAAAAGCACGCAGAAAAAATCTGTCAGATTCCGTATCTTTTGTTCAATCTTTCTCGGGAGCCTCCTTATCGTAACCATAGGGATTCTCGCTCTGCCACCTCCAGGAGTCCTCCATAACAGTCTTCATATCACGAGTGGCTACCCATCCCAACTCCTTTTCGGCCAAAGCAGGGTTGCAGATAACACTGCCGAGATCACCGGCCCGACGAGCAACGACTTTATAAGGAATCTTCTTCCCTGAAGCTTCCTCAAAAGCTTTGACCATCTCAAGCACGCTAGCACCACGTCCAGTGCCGAGATTGTGAATGTGCGCGCCGTGAATATCATCACGTAGTAAGTAGGTGACGGCCTTGACGTGAGCATCAGCCAAATCCATAACATGAATATAATCACGGACTCCAGTTCCATCAGGTGTGTCATAGTCGTTACCGAACACGTTGAGATGCGAACGTCGTCCGATACCAACCTGAACAACATAGAATTACGGCCACACCGGTTCGACTAAGTGAGAATCCGAATTAGCCTACTTGCTGAATGAAGGGCATAAGATTGTTTGGATATCCTGAAGGAGCTTCCCCAATGAGACCCGACGGATGCGCACCGACAGGATTGAAGTACCTGATCATCGCCAGTCTGTGGAATACATGAAACTTCCAATCTGAATGTGCCCAACTGTCAACCATATCGTGTTTGTCTACGCCAATGGTTACGTGAGTCGATTCAAGCACTACCAAATTCATATGCTTACTGCATAATCACTGGGTGTAGCAGAATCGTTCGTGCTGTACATTCATACACT
>NW_003205644.1:0-3859 GCF_000006405.1 Perkinsus marinus ATCC 50983
ACACATCCCGAATCATGCAAGTGTTTTTCCTTTCAATTGCGGTACTCTATGTTTCCCAAGCATGCTCTCAATGAGAGCTCTCATCCGGATATCCAATCTTCTGCTTATCTTCAGCGTATTATTTCCCACATGCTGTTCAATAGCTTCATCCTGGTCGGCGTCGTCTGCATCGCCTCATTCTTCCGTCCTACGTATGGCCAAACTCACGCTCGCAGTCTGTCGAACGTGCATTTCTGCGGGGACTTCTGTGACAAATGTCCTTCTAGCTGTAAATGCACATTCCAGGTTTGCTGTGGATGTAAGTGTCACGAGTGCAGAGATATGGTCGTTTAAGAGCGGAACCAGTTCTGAAGTTTGACTTATTATCTTCAAGACATCGTTCTAATCTAACCACACCACAGTTCCCGTTATCTATGAGTATTGTCCTGCCGAGTCTAAGATCAGATCATATGTTGAAGTTTGATTATGCTCTATAGTTGAGCATACCTTCCATGCCGCATATAGCTTACGGGTTTTTTTGATATATTTTGATACAAGTCCTCAGCTTCTTACAGTTTGTCTTGTTCTGTTCAGTAACTGGATCTACGTAACATCCTACTGATTCTTTCAATTTGGATATTTCAAATCGACCACTCTCTGAGAAGCCCATTATGTTTCATAATTTATAAATGAAACTCGGCCCTGGAACCTAGCGATACAGGATGGTGCCGAGAAAGTGTCCACCCCTCGTAATTTTGCGGCACGTGACACTTGATGAACAACAAAAGCATCATTTGAAAGCCATCATTGAGCTCTTCCCAATCCTGTATGAACGGTTGCACGCTGTTGCAATGACAAAAGCGCACGCCCTAGGATCGCAACTTACCTGTCCTCTCCTTCAGATGACCAAGTCTTTTTAAATCCTCCAGGATCTCAATGTAACCATTCCATGTCTATATGCTGGTGCTCCAGATAATGTTAGTCTATGTGTTAATTGTAGTCGGGGTAGTAGCATTAAGATTCCAATAATCGACTAAATTAGTCATGCATTGTAAGTGACCTTCAACTCCACCATATCGATAGTACAGTACTTCCATCTTGATATGTCCGACGAAGATGAGGTAGAGATGGCAGCCCTCCGACAAGCTCGGGAGTTCTCCAGTCGTGGGAAGGCCATACGCCGGCAAGAGTAGTACGGGTGGCATGGGTCAGGGGGGCTCTTACTACTCATCCAGGTTGGCGTTGGAAAGTCTCATGGGTTAGTGAATATATGCAATCACTATATTGCTAATCTATCGTGTTGCTAGTGAGATGATCCTCTTGCATAACAGTGTGTGCATTATTGTTCGGGTCTCGTCCATTGTTGATAGACAGTATTGGAATAGGTCGACTGGAATGGCCAGTACCTCATCCAGTTCTGGTATGGGAGGAGGAGGAGGGTCGTGGCTGCTCCCACCTCCTGAGATGCATCTCCCTATGCAGTTCGGTAAGCAGGGCAACCGAGTGAATACCGAGGCAGTCCATGAAGAGTAATACCACCGTTTGGTCCTCGTATTTGTACGTGCAGTCTAAAGAGCCCGTTTCATGCCAGCGCCATAGCTTCCCAACTAGAGCTCAAACGGAACTGAAATTTCGTATATAGGCTCTCCTGACACTACGATATCGCTGAAGTATGTCAGGGATCAAATTCTCGAAAAAATGTTTCGGCCACATTTTACACCAAGGTTGTAGGTATAGGAAATAATATTGTTAGGAGAGCCTATAGTCTCAATTGCAACTTGCTCAACGCTCTAGCTGGAAAGTTATACCAGTGACATAAAACGGGCTCTTCAGATTGCGCGTAGTATTGTAGCATCCATTCTCTTTAGGCACATGCGAGTACCTCTCGACGAGCCTCCAACAGTGGCAGCACAAGCACTAGCTGGGGGTGTATCGGATGAGGATGATATCGTTCGACGAGAGGCACCGTAAGTTGTAGGTTATCGAATATGGAGTTACCATTGTTGACCATTTCAGAAGCCGTATACCTGATACCCATGAGATATGTCTGGACCTTTGTCCTGAATCGAGGCATAAGTAATGTCATCTTCTCCGACAGCAATGGGTTTGGCATTCCTTATGCCTCTAGGTCTCTGACTACGTTAACGATGGACCCTAAGGGTAGCCGGATGGTCACTGGAGGGACAGATGGTGTGGTTAGGTAGTATATGGGACAAGGATGTTTTGGGGGGACTCCTATTAGGGTAGGCGATGAATAGTCAATGACTGCTAAAGTATCGAGATGGTGCTCTTAACCTTCTTGGTTGATAGTTCAAATAGATGTTAGTATACGCAATGTGGGACACCATTCACGAGTAGACCGCGTGAATTTTAGCAGGGTTTTGGAAAGTGTGGTAGGTCCACAACGGTAATGATAGCATCCTTCAACTTCCTATTGGATATTGCACTAGCCTTTGTATACTTCTGATTATTGTAGACTACGCAGTAGAACGTTGAATAGTATAGAACATGAGAATAGCAGTCGCACTGCCGTGTAGTAGTTTTGTGTAAGCTGTGGGAAAAATATACAGAATTCTGTCAACTACGAGTGTTGATGATAATGAGGCAATTTTGGGGAATTTTTATGAGTTCCTGATTTGCCTTTGAATGCCATCATCACTCTTCGTGTGTCAGTCTCTATAATGTAGTTTATGGACTTTTGCGCGTCTCAGCTGGGTAGAAGTTATATTCTAATACTGTATGCAGGTATTGGGATCTAAATGGTATCAATGCATTGGACCCGAAGCCCTTCAGAGAGTTTACCCCACAGGAAGGATATCCAATAAATTGTGTGAGGTAGTGAGGCTCTATGATGAGAGTTATCAGGCTCATCACCGTGCCTCAGGTTTAGTAACAGTGGTGGGCAAGTATTGGTACTACCTGCAGATGCTAGGTGTCGTATGTAAGTCCTCATCACTTCTTACTGCTCCCTGCAAGCAGCACTAGAGTAATGGTGGCCCTCAGTCATGATCGTAACGGTACAAGTGCTCCTATACAGCAGACTATAAAGGGTGATCAGTACATAAGAGATCTACAGCATACTAAAGGCCATACTGCTACCATTACTGATGGTATTATCTCTTAGTATTGGAGGTATCCGACTTGTATGATATCGCATGAGCATCTCAGGCCATTGGCATCCAATGGATCCCTCTAAATGGATAACATCAAGCCTTGACTGCACTATAAGAATATGGGATATCAACACTCCAGGAACCGGCATGGTGAGAGCAACCACTTACCGCTCCGCCTCTAAAATTCGAATCTATGTTAGGATATGTGGATACCCTGCATTCATACACTCAAGTGTGTGGATAAGCGTGGTATATGTGGTGGTCGGGGCGGTGTTGAAAACCAACTTTTCATCAATTCGTGCGGGTGAGTTATCGTAGTCAATATATGATGAGTTTATTCCATCTTTAGGTTCAAACCCTATGATGGTGGCTTTATTGTTGCAGGGTGTAGTGATGGCAGTATTCAGCTATTCAATGAACGCAAGAGGTAATATGGCCTTCTTGCAACCTATCATAACAATACTCTCATACTATCAGATACGGTAAGGCTGATATGATAGCTCGGACAGCCCATACCGATGTGGTTACCGCTGTTAAAGTACTAGAGGATGGTCATAGGATGCTCAGTAGAAGCTTGGATGGTAAGCCATTATCGAGTCCGGCCTTCTGGGGACGAAACTCGACCATTACAGTATCGAGTTATTCTCATCCAACGTTGGCTGTATAGCAACGTATCATTGCCTAGTGCTTGCATTCTTTAGTAGATTCCTCTCTCCATATCGTGGGCCGCCTTCAGGTACGATGAAGATGTGGGACTGTCGTAAGCT
>NW_003212272.1:0-1454 GCF_000006405.1 Perkinsus marinus ATCC 50983
AGAAAAGACACAGCCAGCGATTTAACATTCGCATTCGTTGGCCGATCTGAGCCTGTGAGCTTTTAGTGCCAACAGAACATGGTGTTGGTTGGAAGAGAATGCACTGAGAACGCGTTGCAGACACGGCGACAACTAATCGCCGGTACGAAAAAACAAAAAGAGTAGTTACAGAGACGTTGACGTCTCTGTGGATGTGAGTGGAACTCTATAGACAGGATCGATATCCATCCGGGATGAAATTCATCATGCAATCATCCCTGAACCACATTCATCTCTTTAGATATCGGCTGAGTCACCATTTGCATGTGCCTCATTCATACGGAACGGTGCCCCGTCGCTACGCCTCGGAGTCGCTATGATCCCATAACGCCGAGGTGTTAACAGTACACCTTCCCCGACTCGCTCTCTCGAGTGATGTTGGACAACTAATTATCGAATAGCCAAGTGCAAGATTTGCTCGACATTGGGGGACAGAATCACGCACGATGTGAAATTGAAATATCGGAAGGGTGAAAGGACTTCAGAGGAATTAAGGGCAAAGGTGATTCAAGCGAATGCACTGCATACGTGAAGGTGATTCTGCTAGTGTGGCTCAGTCGGGTGTTGGGCGTTGGGCGGTGTGACTTACATTGTGGTTTGAGAGACTAAGAAAGACTCTTACACAATGATACGGTATCTAATGATGCGGCATCATCGAGCCAACAATACGATCCACGCGCTTCGGGCACTATACATACATTTTAGCCTAAGTGGACAAATAACACATAGCTGTAGTGTGAGGTTCAGATGATTCTGTCGGCTCTTCATTATTACACATTCATCCAACGGCTGTGATGTTCGTCAACTATCTGTTATTGAGCCCAACAACTGAAACTACAACAGCCTCAGTTGACGAAACTTCTTTGAAAGCGAAGATTTACCCGGACGCACATTATTGTGAACGTCCACCACCGTGCGAAAGCAGAGTGATACCATCTACTAAGTAGATGCCAGCAAAATCGTGAACTAGGGCACAGAGAATGCACACAGCTTGTGCGAGCCGGTATTCAAGCACTTAGCTGCTTCTTGGCAGTCCTCATCCTGAAAGCAAATGAATATCTCAGGTGCATCAACCTTGAGCCTAGTGAGAACAGTAAAAGTAATGAGGAACTGAGGAATGATTTGCAAGGACTTGTACAGACGCAGAAGTATGGGTGACAATAGCATATTCATGATGCGACTGGATACTATGCCCCTAGGCAAGTTACCAGGCAAGAGAAGGGTCGACAAATTGACCTACTATTCCACATGGAATGAAACACACTGGTTCAGACCCATCATGCACAGCAGGGGTTTTGACCGGAGTGGGCGGACAGGCCATCCCTTCGGAGGTTATCGGCATGCATACAGTGTAATGATTATTCTGAAAGAGGCCATCAGCGGCCCGATAAGCTATCTCACTTCAGTCTCCGGTC
>NW_003206987.1:0-1233 GCF_000006405.1 Perkinsus marinus ATCC 50983
ACCGTAGGTGGATGCCGCCTGGGCAATCCGGAATCCGTAAGCCTGAAGGGTAAACCAATCTATATCGAGTCGTTTCTCCTTGACTTTGTCCTCTGTAACAGTGGCGAGCATGACGCCAAGACAGAACCGACTGTAACATTGAGACCACAGAGCCCCACCGATGACGCCCTTCTCCTCTCTCGGAAGAGTCAAAGACTGCGGCACATCGTTAAGGATAAAGTCGAGCTTCACAGGATCGGAACGACCTAGCTTTGTCGTGTCCTTCTTGGCCTTGCTTTCCACAAGGTCCTTGAAGTCGATGAAAACCGAGGGATTATCCGTCAGACGCTTCCATATCAGCACCGGTGGCATGAGTTCACTCGCAATGTGGTCGATGCCCACCATTGACTTCAGAAGCTCGGCTCGTCTACGCATTTGGGCAGCCCAGTCCTTCTCATTGCGAGCTAGAGGGAGAGCCTTTTGGCCTGCAGCGAATAAGTCAACTTGGAAACCAGCATCCTTCACGCACGATCTCAATGCACAACCGACCATTATCTTCTTATCTTTCAACTCGTCCGTGGCTATGCCGGTAACCAGAGTTTCCACTTGCGCATCGGTCAGGTTAGACAACATCATTACTTGTAGCACGTTCTCCTTCTCAAGCTCTGCAGTGACCTTCTCAACCAGGCCGGGCTGCCCATCACAATGACGTTGAACAATCTCCTTAGCTCCGTCGGACAACGACATTGGATGAGAGTAAAGAAACTCGAGGCACGGCCTCGATAACTACATGAACACTCCAGTTCATCAGTAAACTGATATCATACCCTATGAGAGGTTCACTTAACACATATCCTCTGCGGTGCGTATGAAACTGTGATAACACAACTCCTTGCGCTCGCCTCTGGCTCGCGCGACAGACGTCGGGATCGTACTAGGCTTTCAGGCTCTCTCCTGTTATGGCTCTTTCACTCTCCGTACCTGAACGGTACTCCCCAATCCGAATTCCGCTCACGTATCCTGACGGATTGACCAATTACCGCCTAAACCATTTCGGAAGAGTATTCAACTTTAATATCAATCAAAGTGACTAGCTTCATCGCCCGATTAGTTCAGCTGGATAGAATGTCTGCCTACGGAGCAGATGGTCGTAGGTTCGAATCCTGCATCGGGTATACATTAACCTCACTTCCTCTTCATCCATCCTACGTCAACGAAATCGGGCATCCGATGTGAAGCTCCACCTAGTTTGCA
>NW_003209529.1:0-3161 GCF_000006405.1 Perkinsus marinus ATCC 50983
ACGTCGTATGTCAGACAATCTAAGCATTTGATAGAATTTGCTCGAGTTGATATTGGATAGGACCTGCCTATCACTGCTGTAGTGAGCTGAAGGCTTGAGGCGATCCCACTCAAAAAAGTCCGAATACTATCACCACAACTTCCAAGGTACATTAGCATAGGAACATTCGTTCACAACCCTGAGCACCGCTTAGTATAGGATACGGCCCTAAAGATGCGGCTTAGGGCATTGCCCTGAAAAAAAGGAATTACTCAATTTGGCATTGCAACCGGCGATGATCTTCTTTCTACCAATACAAAAGTTTATTGCATTTTTATCATCGTATTCAATCATCACCATTCCCTCTTGTGTTATGAGTTTAGCTCTTCTACACGCCTCCCGTTATCGTTCCCCGAAATCATGCAGTTGGGCGCTGGGCTCCGCGGGGTCACCCGAGAGAAGGTTGGTGGTTGTGATGATTGGTCCATGGCGTTGTTCTAGCCTAGAGCTTCTAGATGTCGTCGATGAGTTCAGATCCCGGTGTAAGCTGTCCCGTAACTGGTGTAACACAAGGGGCTCTCCATACTGAGCTTACCGAGCCCGCAAGTATGCCATACTCCGAAGTTGATAAATCGCATAGTGGTTACTCTTAGTCTTCAGGTCAGCATATAGATTCTCATAGGCTTTGCAGTTCTCCTTCCTCGGATAAGGTATTATCTCCCCCCCCGTCCCCCATACCACTCACCTTCATACATATTGGTGCAGGTGACGCCATCGGGGAATGATGCCAAGAACTTGTGGGTGAGTTGCGCGTGCATTTGCTGAGGGTCTGCGCTGCAACCCGCATTATTCTTCGAGACCGAGGAAGATACACCGGCGTCTGGCATTTAATCAACTTCAACCACTCCCCCCACTTCAGGGGCCGGAGAAGACGAAGCACTTGGGCTGCCTGCTGGGTTGCGTGTAGCCGTTGATACGGGAGTGGGTTCAGGAAAATCGAACCACGGTGCCCAGCGGAAGAAGACCCCATGTACAGTTGCCTTTGCCCTGATGAAACAAACTTTACCAAGTGACCCGTGGCAGCTACGGCTCAAGACGGTGATTTCTGAGCGCTCGAAAGCTCAGCGCTACGCTACTGGGTCCTACCGCAACGGCAACACCATCTTCACCGATGGATTGGTATGGTATTGCTAAGACATCAAGACCGGTGGTACTACCGTGGTAGTGTATCGTAAGGGTTTGGAAGTGAAGGCTGATTGCTGGAAGCTTGCAACTTACGCTACTATTATGGAATGTGAAGTGCTCGGCGTTCTTCAAGCGGTTCGCTATATTAGAGATATGTCGGCATACCTTGTTTCGGGTGAAAACTGGGGGATCTTTACGGACTCTCAAGCGGTGCTCAAGGTCCTGTCATCGCGCTGAGCATCCACGAAGTTGGATAAAGCAAGACGAATCATTCTGCTCTTAGTCGGGCTGTCGAAGAGCGTGACTCTCAGCTAGGGTCCCGGACACACTGGCATGTTTGCCAATGACCGGGCTGACGATTTGGCAGCCCCTCCATGAGCTTATCCAGAGCTGATCTTAACCATTTAATATATGATCATAGGAAGGGTACGGAGCTCATAAGATAAGGAATTGGTAGAGCTTTCGAATGGTATAGAGCTCACACTATAAGTTTCAAGGATAAAATAGGGTGTACAAGTCCCGAGAACTCAACGTTCATTGAAGACGTGACGGAGACTAGTGAGTGTTTGAAACACTGAGATAACATCTATTCATGAGACCTAATAACTCTGGTGTGATAACTCATCGAAACCATCTATCCCTTGTTCATTGGATCGGGTTTTTGAAGAAAAAGCTACGTATTCACGTGAATATCGATCACGCTTTGTATATACGTACTGCCAGGCTTCTTGTTATGTTGAGCACTCCTCAATGATCTTTCGCCGTCAATTGGCCGCACGTCAATTTTCACAGAGATCTCGTGGCATCTTCCATGAATTTCTCCCAAACCCCAAGAATGGACTTTTCAACTCTACGAAAATTTGACTATCCGATGAACGAGTCCTGTTCGTCGCTCCGGGTGGTGGAGCCAAGGTCAGGAACCGAGTTTGACCCATTTGAGTCATCCCAAGAATCTTATCCCACAGAAACAGATGATAAGGGCAGCACAGTATTGTCCACGTCGTTGATCAGGCAAGCTTTTGATGCAATTAATGCCATTAATGGTACCGCGTGACATCTACGCTTTGCTAGCATGATGTACATGCACAGTACATTCACAGAATGTACGTCATATACCCGAATGTACAGTACATTGACCATCAATCAGTGTTGGATGAGCTACAAAATAATTGCGTTGAAAATGACCTTCGTGTAGTAGTTCGAACCTGTGCTTCCCTTTCCGAGCTGCTAAATACATCAGCTTTGCCCCTTCTCCTAGTAGATCTACTTAGCAAAAGCTCATTTCGCTGAAGAGTCGGTTGCTGAAAGAATATAGCGGACCGGTTGCGCGTAGTTTCTTTCAAGAATACAACTGACCCCACAGCCCATTTTAGGGCGCAGCGAGATCCTGAAAAAGCTAAGTTGGTATTTTGTGCGTAATGGGCGCAGCGAGATCATGAAGTAGTCGTTGTAGGGAGCAATGCCACGTTAACTTAGGAGCCTAAGTGACAGGGCCAGTGTATATGTAAGCAACAGAAAATGCTTAGTCGGCGAACTCGACAGGCCCGTTATCTCATGCGTTTCGCAGCTATTCGTCGATGCTTTTTTTATGTCGGGTACTTTCACTCTCGAACAAGTGAAGAAGCACGACAAGCCTGACGATTGCTGGATCGTGGTAAACGGTGATGTCATAGACTGCACCAAGTATCTACCCAACCACCCTGGGGGGTCTTTGGCCATCACTGCCTTCGCTGGCTGCGACTGCTCACTAGAGTTCAACACAGTGCACGATAAGAGCATGATGGAACAGTACAGGGATCTCATCATTGGAAAGGTTAGTGATGGTATCACTATGGAAGAGGTCGCCAGGCATGGCACCCCCAACGACTGTTGGATCGTCGTTAATGGCGAAGTGCTAGACGTCACTGACTACATCAAGGAGCATCCTGGTGGGGAACTTTCCATCACAGCTTTCGGTGGGACTGACTGTTCCTTGGAGTACAATACTGTGCATGCCA
>NW_003208675.1:0-1360 GCF_000006405.1 Perkinsus marinus ATCC 50983
GGTAACGGAGTGAGGTAGGATCTGGTGGGGTGGGCATATGTAGTGTTATGGGGGCTAGACCTGAGTTCACCCAACCCTCCCATCCCATAAAATAGGTTGTTTAGGAGGCTTGAATAGGCAGCGTCCAGAACTCTAAATCCTTGATCGGATGGAGATCCTGCAATCGAGTACAGTTTTGGGCAGTTCTGAACGTTTGTCTATTCTTGCAGCGTGCCACTATCGACGGCTTGTGATGAATTCGGACGGCTGGTGAGCCGTTATACATGTTGAAACCTGAGTGGAAGAACTCACGGTTTCATAGCTGTCGATAGCGCGCGCCCAATTCCCAATACTCCGAGGCAACTTAACAACAGTTTAGAATTTCACGGGTTAGGGAGTTGAGTTTCGAGGGTGGGGTTTGTTGACACGTAGTGCAGCTTTGAGACGTCTGCCTTACACGCAGAAAATCGCGATTTCAATCCTCGCTCCTGGTATAGCTTACTCCTACGCATATGACATGCCGGATCTGAACAGTCAATATATGACTCACTTGCTGGATTGAGCTTGGTTCAACGGTTCCGTCGCCGGGATGGTCTAGTGGTTATGACGTCTGCCTTACACGCAGAAGATCGCGAGTTCAATCCTCGCTCCTGGTATAGCTTACTCCTACGCATATGACATGCCGGATCTGAACAGTCAATATATGACTCACTTGCTGGATTGAGCTGGATTAATTGACTTCATTGTTAGGCCGCATTGTTAGGTTTAGCCCTATAGGACGGCCATACATGTATCATGTGCACAGTGCAAAGCACCCAACTGGCATGCTTGTACGCACGCATACGTCCGTGTATTCTAGTTTCGCATCCTCTCTCGGTACAGGAGTGACTCCACTGGCGGGACGCTCCGCTAAGCTTTCCAGCAATACATGCCCCGCTTGTTTGACTCAACGGGATTCTATAGCGCTATCGCCGACATAGTTCAGTATTCATGACGCCAGGCTTACACGCTGGAGGTCGCGCGATTCTGGAGGTCAGGTCTAACCAGGTGTGACCAGGATTCTGGAAGAGGCGTGTGTTTTCTGGCATACACAAGTTTCTTCTCATCTTTTGAGGTCCTACCTACACCCGCTACATTTGACAAATCTAGATATATTCATGGGCGGCTGACGATATTCCATGCTTGTGTGGTAATGCACATCGTGAAGACTCCCCACTGGAGGATATAGTTATAATCGTAGGAGAGCGTCTCCAATGCGAGGACGGGGTTTCCGCATGACATGGCGAATTTGTATTTTTGTGATAAATATTATCTAGAATATACTGTACAGCAACTCCCAACAGTTGGGCTCGAACGCACGCACATCATGAGACATGTCTTT
>NW_003201648.1:0-1025 GCF_000006405.1 Perkinsus marinus ATCC 50983
TTTGCCACCAATCCCTTTAAAAGGGATTGGTGGCAAGGGGACGCTTCAGTGCGGTGGGGAGGGGTGAGAATAGAGGCGGGACGTGCCGCCCCCTCGATTAGCGTAAGATGGTAGACTGGACTTGGGTTCCTTGAGGCGTAGCTTGACCGCTCCTCTCTCCGTAAATAGTCACTACCAAAGTACTATTGATGTAGATGACAAGAATGTTTTTATATGCATGTTCAGCGTCACTGTGATGATGCTCCATGTTTTTCATTTATTCGATGTCTGGCGCTCGCCATCTGATAAGAGCGCGCGCCAGGAGACTGTCTGGAAATACGACCGCAGGAGACTGCACAAGTAAGCCGTCTTTTGAGACGCATTTGGTATATTCCACTCGATACACTCGGTTGTATATGTCTGCCCAGAGTTCCAGTCAACATAATAACACTACACTGGGGGCTGTGCCGAGAACCCCAGCTTTGGTGGCTGCAACTCGTCTACTCGAGACTGCTATCAACGAGGAGTCTGGTGGTTCTTTCTTTGGTAAACTTGGTCCTCTCGGAGTCGCCTTCTGTGATGCCTACAAGGATCACGAAACTGTCGTGAGTTATATAGCGCAGGATCCGCTACCCGCTGTTCAGGGTCACTTCGAGGCCTTCATCACAGAACTCCACCAATTATTGGCCGAGGAACTGTGCTATCCCTACCCCTTGGAAGGCGGAGGGGCCCCTGAAGATATCTGGTGGCTCTTGGTGGCTCTAAAATGGTGTGTGGTCTTCACGGTGGTGGAACTCTCCGGTAAAACTATAAAAGGCAGGAAGGCTCTCAGAGACTCACTGGTGGTCACTGTTGACGCCTATCGCAGGTACGTCGGTTCTCTGGCTACGGGCTTTGCCCGTAGCTTCTCCAAACAAGGCCCTCGAGAGGAGCCGGTCGCTACTGGTCCCTATCTGCCTCCTGTACCGAGTCCAGTACAGGCTGGCCTGGTGGGTTACCCGGGATTTGCTAAGGTACCCGATAGTGCTGCTCCAATGGTGAAGGTT
>NW_003200065.1:0-1053 GCF_000006405.1 Perkinsus marinus ATCC 50983
TTCTTGTATAAGCTACGAGCATTGTGCAAGGGCTTAGAGAGAAAGGCTGGAGAGTCATCCTACTAGGGGATCTCAATATGTCACTGACCCGAGGGATATCTGGTGGGAATACAGAATCATTGATGTTAATAGGCTGCTGGCCGATCCTCCTAAGGGTGGTAGAATCAAGGATGCTCTCTCGAGCACGAATTGGGATACAATAATGCAAGTGATGGAGACTCGTGAGATCGTGCAGATATCACCCGACCGTTATCGTGTCAAGGTGACATCCATGTCCCGGCTTCTGTCCTATTACTCTCCCTGTCAGGTGGAGGTAGGTCACTTAGAATCCTCCATTGCTGGAGTCCATGATGTTTCCTCACCTGATGAAGGAGGGAAGACTATTTTCTTGGGCTCAGCGTCTAATTCAATACCGTCTTTACAGTCGTCTTTTAACTTCAATGCGGTGCTTCTGGAGGATGGGAGTGTTGTGAAGCCTAGGGGGTGTATCGAGGTCGATGAGCTCTTTGAGATCATCCGGAAGATTGTTGGTATCAACATTCCGCCGACTGAACAGAGGAAGGTTGCGGACCTATGGGGCATGGGCAGAGGCAGTGAAGATATCAAACGATGGCTCAATGATATGAAGGAGGTCGATGGTATGATAGACTCATTCCGATTGGCCCATCCCAGCGCCGAGGACCGGTTCACCTGTTGGGATCAGTATAGGAATCGAAGGTGGCGTAAGGGGCTGTGAGTACAGGTGATTCGATAACATCAGGTACGCCAATGCTGGATCTAGGATTGATTACATATTAGTTGATAATACTATACCAATTGAGAAGGGTGCTCCCCTGGCTATAGGTAGGATGAGTCCTTCTGTAGTGTTAATGCTCTGGATAAGCCAATTTAGGTTGTGATGCTGAGGCTGCATTGAGGTGTGCTACTGCTGATGGCTTACATGTGCCGGCTCCTCGATTTGGGGACGATAGAGGCATACCCGAGATGGACAGTGAGGTAGTAGGCTTCGTCCATTAGGAGTCTCCTATACACCTACAGGTAGCGCGGGAATGG
>NW_003212797.1:0-878 GCF_000006405.1 Perkinsus marinus ATCC 50983
GGTTTGCCATCTATTACATTAACCCTACCACCTAATATGGCAAGAAACCATGGTATAGTAAGTAACATTATAGTAGAACCAGCTAATGCACCTACTCCTACTGATACCTGGTGTTGTGCATCTTCACCTAGACCAGAGAATAATACCATCATAGCATCAGGAACAGCTCCTAATACTGGTAATACTACTGATCCAACCATATTAGATATAGATGGTACTAATAATAATAATTCACTACCATTAGATATACTATTACTAGCCATAAACAATACATAACCATATACCATTGTTAGGAATATTAATTGTAACTCGGTACCTTATAATGATGATAATAATCATATTCATGTAATGCTTTATTACATTCACTAGGAGGTATAAAGAAGCCCCCTCCTGCTACTCCTACTACTCCAGATGTTGTTGTTGCTGACATTATACTGATAATACTATTATTTTTATACTATACCCTAGCATTAACATGAACACAAGTAGTAGTAGTATTATTGTAGCTTAATATCTAAGCCTCTTAACTAGCCTTACTAAAGGTGCTATAGTAGCTAATGCAAAGGGTAATCTTACTACCTCGCTTATCTCATTAACAGCAATCTAAAAGCAATATCATCATAACCACAATATACGTGTTGTTATTATTATTATTACAGCAACACCTAGTTTTCCTATAGTTGGATCTATATCTCCTATATATTTCTCTAATCCTATAGAACTTAGTTTAGCATGGACATAATCATACGATACATAATCGTACTTGAATAATAGGAACCTACCATATACCCCCATTACCATCACTACTACTACTATTGGTATTACCATACTACACCTCCTCCTAGGTATAGTAGACCATACCAGAATACGAAGGGTAA
>NW_003206727.1:0-1074 GCF_000006405.1 Perkinsus marinus ATCC 50983
CGGAATGGTGCTAGCCTTTGGAAGGTGATAACATCTACTTTCAGCGGCGTCGAACCTTGGCTGTGATCGGAGAGAAGAAGCGTAGACAGACTGATGGCACCAACCTTCTCGATGCTCTTGTATCGAATGCTCGAGCAACTTCCAGCACGGCTGGAAGCTCAGCAGGATGTAGGTTCGGGACCAGGCATGTGCCTCTCCCACACGAATGCCTTCTGTCTGCGTCTCGTCACCGTTGCGCGTTGTCTCGGGTGCGAAGTTATGCTTCTGGTATTTCAGACTCGACTTCTTCTGACCCCGAAAAAATCCGGCCAGGGGAGAAGCCCAGCGAGGGAGCTCGTTGCTTCGTCTGCGAGCGGGTTTATCATACCGATTGTGCAGATCTGCGGCCTACCGGTCTGGATACACGAGAAGCGCTCGGAATACGAGGTCGTCCTCGAGCCATTCGACTCCCCTCTGAACCTCGATGGAGTTGTAGGTATATTCTACTCGTGCGGTAGATGTCGGAAGAAAAGACAGGAAGCATACCGACTCGCGACGACTGGCAACAAAAGCGTTCCCGTTGGTCCGGAATATCAAGCGCCCGAGATTCCCAAGCTCTGGTGTCAATCGTTCGGAGGGTGGAAGCGTGGGCATCCAGTCGAGCAGCCAAAATGCGTGAGTATCCGTTCTGGTCGCTTTGTGTATGGGTGTATTGAAAGACTTAGGTTTGGAACCCGAAGCTGGCTGAGGCGAACGGCCTCACAACAGATGACATCGACGAGTTCCTGGAGAAGGCCGAGGACGTGTGGCCCACACAAGCCTTTGTTCACATCGAGAGAGGATCGCGGCGTGGCAGCAACGTTGAGGAAGAGATAGATAATGGCTCGAGGCGTTCAAGGTGAGGCGACGGGATCCACTCGGTGGGCGTCGGATGGAGCGTCCGTTCCGAACGGACCGTTCGTTTTCAGTCGTCTTCACAATCCTCTGGATTTCCCGATGGATTACCGAGCGCCGTTCTCGGTTGATGCGGCATTAGGCGTGTTACACTTAGCGCAGTAAGTCGAATATGGCTAATGGTGAAAAAAAGATGAGGCG
>NW_003213680.1:0-1046 GCF_000006405.1 Perkinsus marinus ATCC 50983
TCATCCAAGGCTGGGGTTCCAAGCGTTCAAGTAAGCATGCATCTTCATCCAAGCTTCATCATGCAAGCGTTCTCCAAATAGGCGAAACTGTTTATCATGAAACTGTGTGCTGCATTTGCCGGAGCTGAAGAAGATAGACGAGCGGCCCGCCGTGGGCCCCATATCGCAGCAACAGACACTTTCGCACAAGTTGAAATCCTTATTTGAACCGCTTCGCTAAAGTTTAGCGGCTAAACTGACTTCCTCTTCCGCTAATATGATTCACTTCAGTAAACGCAATCACTGAACCAGTGTCTCTAACCCTGTATGTACATAATCTATCCGCGAACTTAGCGACTCTATCCACCAAATAGACTTCTGAAGGGTATGGATGGGACACGACAGAGCGATCTGCGAAGCATCGATAGCTATACGCTAGCCATCAACGATGGCGCATACAGCACGTATCACCAGGGACAAAGTTGATACAAAAAAGACTCGACGACATGCTAAACCAATGTGGGTCATCTCGTGAATCACGAGTCATGATGCATCCTCAGCAGCACTGTGCCGTGCGACCTTGAAGATAACCGTGACCAGGGATGGCATCCTGAGGCTGACCACGAAACTGGCTTTTACATCAAATAACATACTTGGACCGACGCGACTGAAATTCTAGCTGGGGAAATAAAAGTAGGTCAAGTTACAAAGTTATGCCCGAACATGTATGGAAGATGTACACCTGGATTGTTGGTCGGGCAAAAACATCAAATGTAACCATCCCAACAATTGCCGCAATCAGCAACAATGTTGTTTGCAGTTAGAGCCACACCCCACATATACTGCCCAGCAGAAAGCCGGAACATACTTGATTTTCTTGCAGGTTTTACACGCAGCACAAGAAAATGGGTCTCCAAGGTTGTTAGGCGAGTCTTGTTTCTGGTCGAAGTAGGATTTCTGGTCACCGCCATTATCGGCCCGCCTATTCATCATCATGCCGGGAAAGATCTTCTCGGTATCATCCACGTGAGAATCACCGTTAACACACCCAGGACGATCAGGATAGC
>NW_003205714.1:0-1908 GCF_000006405.1 Perkinsus marinus ATCC 50983
ACTACTAGATCTCGAACTGGTACTCTTCCTGGTCCTCGAGAACGATTCTCATCTGATACCTATATTCCACTTGCACTACGACCTGGTCGTTCTTCGTCTACCCCAAGTGATGCATGTAGTCACGAGACGAACTAAGGCGGCCGCCTTAGTTCTGGTAGGGAGGAAAAATGATACGGAATACGGAGCTACGTTTCGCGGGCCCCCTCTTTTCCATTCACTATTCCCTTACTACCCGGCTGGAGTACGAGAATCCGTTTTGCGGATATCCTCTTCTCCTGTCCGCTCCCCTGGTGACGACATTTACTTCTGGTTGTTGGTTTCCGGAGCCATAACGAAGTGAACGATAACTAACGTATTATGATACTGGTGTATTCTTAGTCAGCAAGTGCTCCCTGAGACTATTCTTACATGGATCTCCTATCGTTATCTTATTCTATGATCTCTTGGCCAACGCCTACTTCAAGTTCAACTTGCCATGGTTGTACGGTTTGGTTTCATGGCGCGTGACTTATTTTTATGGCGCGTGAAGTATCGCCCGTTTCTTTTGGTTAAGAGTAACCATCGGTTATGATGCAATGGTTGCTCCTTCTTTCTGTGGATTAATGGAATCCATTGCTTCTTTGGCAGTAACTCGTATTTACGCTATGTCGTTCTTTCCTTATCTACTTAAGGACGTATATGCTGAGGCCCTCTTAGCCTCCCCTACGCCCAAGAAGCTGAAGTAGAGAACTAATTATGAATGATGACTGTAACTTTCTTTTGCTTGTAGAACAATTAATGTAGATTTTATTTTTATGGTCGTATCTATACTTGTTTCTTTTGTCCGTTAAGGTCCTCTTGGGTTCGGACCTGGTAGGGAGGAATGTTGTGCCAGTGGCTCGACCATTGTGCCACATTGTTTCCTTGTCCCCCAATTTTCGGTCCGAACACAATTGTCCCTGCGTGCTAAGGTGCTGCAAAGCTAGAGCTAGTAGTAGCTCATACGTAGTTTGTAATCATAGTTATAAGTTGTAACGTAACGTATTCCGATACGTTCTACTCTATTGTACGTCCGCTCTCGTACAAGGTTATCTCTGCTCACTTGTCGTGTATTGAGTTCCATTATTAGGAGGTTACTATCCCTACAACGCTCATGTGTAGAACTCTCTTATGCCGGCTTCGTTCATGATCACCTCACGATGATTTGATCATCTTTGTTCGATCGGCCTCAGCTATTGTGACTCTCATCATGCCTCGCAGGTGCAATCCTGAGAACCTAGACCCAAACCAGCACATATTGGAGTACCTTGCATACGAGTCGTAGGCTACGACGATGACGGAGAGCCAGTGAAGAACTGGCGGTGTGTCTTCATAAGAGAACCGGGTGAACCGAAAGTACACACACAACACAACAACTGAGACTTCTGTTCCCATAAACGCAATTCAATTCAATTCAATTCCATTCAATTCAAGCTGATTCAAATCTTATTGTGGGCCATAGGCCAATCGCCCTCTCACAACAATGCCACTAGCAAATACTGCCAAAAATACTACGGCATACATTCAGCCTGGCTGATACTATCAGCTGTCTCGGGTCCCAGTGTGTGAATGCACTAATAAAGCTTCTCCCAGTGCGGACGAAGCCATCCAGCATAACGGCGCTCTCAGAGAAATCCAGAAATCCTGGAGCAGAATGCAGAGTACGACACTGTCGTAACAACAGTGACGAACCCGAGGTGAGAATTTTTTCCTGGGTGGGGTAGCATGTAAGTGGTGGCAGCTTGATCCCAGTTTCGATCTTGTTAGAATTCACCATCCAGTAACCTCCACAACACGATGAGGTACTGGGACCAGTGGAGTATGAACGCAACGTCACTGGCGGCCAGTTACTGGCCCCGTTGTGCAACTTGCGAATTGCGAACATCTCGC
>NW_003205714.1:2008-5302 GCF_000006405.1 Perkinsus marinus ATCC 50983
AATGCACCAGATCGTTGAAATAGTGGTATCATCTGGACCTGAGTGTAAACGAAATGAGTACTCTGAAAAATGAGGAATGAATGAATGGGTTGAATGTCGAGTTGAAGCGCTGTAGTGGTAGTACCTCGCGGTCGGGCAGAATTAGAGGGTCTATAACTTCACGCAAACTACGTGTTCCGTAATTATTTCCATGTCTTCAGCCGGTTGAATTGAAACCTCCTAGTGATCAAATGTTGTGATCAATGGGGATATCATTTTGGCGTTATACAGGCTCTGTCGAATTGAGTAAATTCGGATAAGAGGACGGGGGAAACGAGACGGTCATTTGGCGCACATCTCGAAAATCACTCACACCGTTGGACCGGCACTTCATGATCGAGCTAAAGAGTTGAACCCAGTGTAGTCGGACACGATCGTCGTCGACATAAGTGCGGCTATGGCTGCCACTTTTTTGGACTGAATCGTTGTTGGTAATTTGAATTTGACTCGTAAAACAGAAAGTGCGTGTAGAAGGCAAGTACACGAATCTGATATAAGATATGGTGAAGATCACTCCGTAGCACTTGATGTTAGCTGTGCTCAAAAAGCCGAGAAGGGAGAGCACTCTTACAGTGGAACTGTACGAGTGGTAGTGGTGGTGGAGTGCTCATCGTCTCTTCCCACTTCCCCGATTGTGAGCCTATTATATAATTTCTATGACCACCGACCCGACAGCACAGATTGAACTAACGGAGGAAGAGAAGGAGGCGGCGGCCTTGAAAGCACAACAGGCTGAGGAAGCCGCGGCGGAGGTGTGATTTACGCAGAAGTTGATACCCTAGCATAGTGCCAGGGATCATTTGTCGGTGTGGGGAATAGGGCATGTTCTGGTGAGGAAATTGCGAGGAAATGTGGGAAAATTGCTGATGGCTTCCTTACACTTCTAACTGAGTCATTTCTATAATCAGCGTGAAAAATCCTGAACTCAGCCGAGCGGAGCGACCATCTACTGCAACACTGCCTCCAGTGTGTTCACGTACGATCCTGACTGCAGATAGTCGAGCTGATCATCGAGGCCGGTGGCCACATACTCTACCGTCACCATCGGGATCGTCTTGCTGTTAAATACGCCGCGAAGAGGGTTGCAGAAGTAGGCCAAGCGTAGGAGTATGCATGGTAGCCGCCGCTGCCCTCCAGGCCCTGCTGGCTGATGTGGATCTGACATTCATGCCGGTCGATCCGGGGGATGGGATGATGAGGAAGGAGCTCGGAAGTGGGCAGTTGACTTCTGAGGTTGCTGCGGGATTTGAACACTAGGTGATACCCTTCCTGATGATGGTGACACGTGGAGCTGCATGCCGGTGCCACCTCCTATTGATAGCTGGGCTAAGTTCGCTGTTCCTGTGAGGATGGTGAACAGTTTGGAAAATGCCACGATCACACAAGAGGTGGCTGACCAGAAGGTTGAGAAGTAACGGTGACTGACCGCATCGCTTTGCACGTAGAGCAGTTTTCAGGTCCAGCGTGGTGGAGGCCACTAAGAAGGGTGAATGGCTTTTGTCTGAAGAGTGGTGGTTTTCTCTATGGCAGGTCCATCGGTGAAAGGAGATAACGAGGATCCGCGAGTGATTCTTGTGGAAGTCTCGGAGGATGAATGTGACGAGGAAGAGGATAGACTTAGGGAATTTCTGAGGAGGGAAGCACAGTCGTCGGTGAGGTCAGTGAATTATCGAGAAACCTATAATGCTCCCGGGGGAACTCAT
The DNA here is from genome assembly GCF_000006405.1 of Perkinsus marinus ATCC 50983. NCBI lineage: Eukaryota > Perkinsozoa > Perkinsida > Perkinsidae > Perkinsus > Perkinsus marinus. The sequence continues at coordinate 3,751 of NW_003205714.1, forward strand.
TTTGATTTTTCCACGAATGGCTAGGAACACATTCTTCAATCAGTTTCCCATGTACATGTCATCATCGCATTAGGAGCATTTCTAGCATTTTTATCGAACCCTGGGGAACTTTATTTCTCAAAGATATATGGGTCTCTGGTGGGGGTTAATCGGGCGGATACTGTACTCTCTCTTTTTCTCCAGAGGGCTTCAATAAAGAGCTAAGGAGTGTTGACTCTGTAGAGAACCATGAACCAGGATGGAATGATTTTTCAATCTATTTCATCAGTGTTTATACTCCAACGCTAGTAGCGGCCGCCCGCATGCAGGACCTCGAGAGGCTGATGCATTTGCAGTTGCTCTCACGTTGTGTGCATTTATTTAATGTCATCCTTATTCTTGTCAATACTCGTTATTACTCTACCGTGGGCGATCGACTCACGTCGTATTCTTTCTAAACCTTTGGGCATCTTGAAGGCTTCTGAAACTGGAAGATACAGAAGCCCTGAGGAGGCGCCAGCCAATATCATTTATAGGAGGGCAACAGTCGTTGCAGAAGCAAGGCTCGAAGGGCCTGCGGGCCCCCACGATCACTGCTTCGATGCGGTGGACAGCAGCGTTGCGCAGGAGAAGGCGTCACAAGGAAAAGTATCGTTTCCACCGCGACCAAAGCACTGTGCTTGTCAGGCTGTTGTCGCCGAGATGTTCACTTAACTTCCTCCGCTTTCTCCTGATGAAGATGAGGAGTTTGTCAGGGCTCGCATGTGAGATTCCCCAACTGACTTGGCGTATTTACGGTCTTATCCAGACCTGGGCACCAGAAAGGCGATGAACACTTAATCGCCTATATCGTCTGGGTTGGTGTCTCTGAAGGTTGGGAAGGGAAACGTATAGGCACTACATTGGTCTCGAAAGGAATTGAAGATGTAAGTTGTCCGCTCAGGTTGGTGTTGCGAGAAGAGTCTCTTCAGGTGAGACAAGTGCAGCCTGGTCTGGAAGCAGTATGGGCTCTTGTCGCGAAGGACAACTCGAAGTCTAGGAAAATCTTTCAACGTTTGAACTTCACGATGATTGGTAACTCTAGAACGGTTCTCTTTCGATCTATATCGTTTGGTGATCTCAGAGAGTGATTTTAAAGTCCACGACATCTTTGCCTTGTACTTCACGAAGCACGCGCCCTAAGTATTATCATGTGATGTACCTCAGTTGACATGAACTGGATGTTGGATGAACTCTTTTGTGTGTGTTTTGTGTTGTTCCACGAGTAAACTCGAATTCGATGCCAACAGTAGCCTTCATAAATCCAGCGAGTGTGGAGAGTTCTGACGCTATTCAAACGCAAAATTCCACTTATGTTGGAGTTACTTCTGTTGAGGATCGGCATGTCTTCCTCATCTCACATTGAAAGAACGCCACAACTAGAGGACTTATAGAAAGAACTTATTTTTCAATGTGATCAATAGTAGGCTCACTTGACGCTAGGCTAAGATCTGCACTGCGACACGGAACAATAGCCAAGGAGACAACTTACACAGAAACAAACACAATACTTCTTCATGGGGGGAAATCATCC
>NW_003205714.1:5402-12100 GCF_000006405.1 Perkinsus marinus ATCC 50983
GGTGTACAGTACTTCACACAAACAGCTAAAGTGAGACACTCTCACTTGGAGGTCCTATTGAGGCGATTCGAGTAATAACAATGGGACTGGGTATAAAGCGGGCGATCATAGATGAATGCTCCTATGAATTTTGAAGAGGGTTTTAAGGGCGGAGCGAAGCATGGACGGGAATTGGATTTTTATGCATGTGTTTACAATATGAAATGGTTAAAGTTTTTCCGTTCCGGATTGCCGCTTCACAGAATCAGGTTGACTCTCATTGTTTAGATATCCCAAGTTGTTGGATGCTGTGGTGGAGGGTAGCACACCGAGTGTTATGGGAGCATCCGTGTTGGACGAGCTTCGACAGCGAGGCGCGTTAACGGGCGCTACACGTAAGCGATAGGTCGCGGGTTCGATCCCTGGGCTAGGTATTTTTCCTGTTAGGTAATCGTACGGAGGAGGAGTGCGCGAAGATAGTGAATTACCTCGCCAAGCTGATGGGCAGTTGGGACGGCCCGAGACTGGGCTCTCTGGTGGCTAGCGTGCTGGATGCTCTCACTGCTACTAACCAGAAGGTAGTGTCCTCCTATGGTACTCTTATAGTGTTGTAGTAGCAAGGATGTTGCAAGAAGTTGTAGACTGTACAAAGATATGATGTCTTTTTTTGTACGCCTTTTTGAGTTGCCTCTTACTGCGAAAGCAAAATTACAATCAGAAACTATACTAGTGCTTCGATGATTAGAAGCTTCTAACACATATGCGTAGAGCTTAAGACTAGGCCTTCTCGGAGAAGGGGCGGAGCTCGGCATCCGGGTTCGATTCCCATGCCTGGCGTTTTTCTGCAAAAATACGTTTTTTGCACGGAAATCTACATGGTCCGGGCGGAACCCTAATTTCGTATTTTTCCTAGTATCCCCAGAGCGGGAGCTATCGAATGGTGTATAGCATGTGATCATAACCTCTCTAGATCGAGCTGGATAATTTGTACGCACGCACGCACAAAGTGTTAGTAAAGTGAGAGAATACGCTCCGCTCGCTTCGCTCGCTCCGCAATTTCATGCCTACCAACATCCAAGTTTTTGTGGTGTTGATAAGGTTTGAAAAATGTGTGGTGAGAGAAAGTCGACGGTCATTTGCGGACCTCATGGAAGATGTTATTTTTGCATATAGTGTATTCTGTATATGTGTTTTGGTTTTTCTAGGTGTTTGCGAATCCGAGTGATGAGTTAGTGAAAGCGTTGAATCATCTGAGCACCACGATCGGGTCTGAGGTCCTCACCGAGCAGAAGATAATGCCATGTGTGGGTCTACTGGAAATGTTCGACCAACAGCTTTGAGCGATTCTACTACTACTACTACGGTTACCATCACAACAACGTCATCCTGTTTCTATGAGGTGTTATACTACTGTAGGGTATATTACTTCTAGTACTACCACTCCTATGGGAAATTGTGTTCTAGTAACAGTCGCTGTAGGCAGTGGTGGAATATAGGATTGCTTTCCTCAGCTGAGCTCGGGAGTTTCCCGATTAATTGTAGAAGTTTACATAGAGTGTGCGGAAACCAATAAAAAGTTTTCAGAATTTCCATATTGTCATCAACACATGTAGTTGACCATGTGCTCAGTTTCCGGAGGACTCCTCTTGCATCGCTGTGCTATCCAAAGGGGAGGGGTGATTTCGTAGGGTTAACATTAAAGTAGCGGATTGTGTAGAAGGAAAACCCTAGTGTTGTTGGTCTGGTTGTTTGTGGCTTGTCCCGTCTAAGTATGCCAAACCCACTAGATTAAGTTAACACTGACCCAAATAGAGCCGAGGTAACCAATATAGGAGTTCTAATAATTCTATGAAATACTCACGAATCAACTAGCGTCACAGCTTAAAGATACTGCGAGCTGTACGCCAGAGACACAACGGGGACAGGGTAGAGACGGTCCGGCACATAAGCATGAGAAGTTGCTGAGTGATACTGTCAGGGTACAGAATACTCCTATAACGAGAGATGAGTGGGGTTGGGGTCTTAGGCGTTGTATGGATATGTAGGATGTATGCAATGAATGGGAAGTGGACGAGTAGTATAACACTACCTGGAGTTTGTGAAATAATAACCTTCCCTATTGAAGATCGCAAAATATGCCAAGTCAGGGGTAGTTATCTTAGATAAGAGCGTGGTAGAAGTGGCTCGCTGGTCGTTCATCAGGAACGTCTCCCTAGACTGCAGTAAGGGGGGAAATACGCACATGGTCAACTACATGTGTTGGTGTTTGAGGAGAATTTGGGAAGCTGTTGTTGATTTCTGTATACTTCTACCCCTATTCGTATGTTGAGTACTATAATTTTTAAGGAAACTCCTGAGCTCAGCTGAGGGAAGTGAACATATTTTGGAATACTGGTGCTATAGACTCAGCGACAGGTTGCTTTTTGAGGAAACTCCTTTGGGAGGTCGCCACTGTATGGGTTTCTGGCTGAGATTCTGGGTTCAATGGTCATTACCATTTACTTTACTTTAAAATGGGTAGTGCCTCTGTAGTATTGCAGCTCAAATGTCCAATCGTCCTCCTATAGTGTGGAAGCGAACGGCACCGTTCCATCCTGATGTAGTAGAGGCAGACTTGGCTCATCAAGAACGGCTTGCTGTTGGTAATATAATGGGGGGAGGTAGCGTTTATGATACGAAGCTGTTGTAATGGGTAGACAACTCAGAATGGCAATATTTTCATGTCGGTTCTCGCCTTAGTCGAATTATATAAGTTCGCGGGTTGTATTCTGAGAAATGCCCTATATGATCTGTTCGATCCTCGCAGCTGTTTTCTGGGAGTATGAATTTTACTCGTCTGGGAGAAGCATTTGGAATTTTTGTTATGAAAACTCCTATGACGTCTATGTCGTTGTTGTTGTAGGTATGTATGAGTATGACGAGACCACTGGTCTTCGAGAGGGCGGACTGATGATTTTGGACTCCACCAATGGTTCGGTTTTATCGGAGATCACTGGCACAGACCGCACGGGGGTATGTTAGTGGACCTCATTCGTATCTTTCATGATTCAACCTAAGATACTCGATGTGCGGTGGATTGGTTCGAAGTCTTTAGCGGCGTGTACGGCCGAAGGTGGGATCCAATTGTGAGAATCTTACTTGTGCATGCGTGCAAATTATTGTGGTCTGTGTGGAATCAGTTTTACGGTAGCGGAGGATGGTAAGATGGTCGAGTGCAGTTCGACGATTCCAATGTTTACTGGCGAGGGCGCGAAGGGGGTGGCCATTGGATTGGACGTCACTCAAGGTAGGACGGGTGTGAGCTTACTGTCCCGAACAGCGGTAATGAAGTGATACTGATGAGCATGTACTTCGTTAATTTGCATTTTGAAGTGAATGCCCGCTTAAAGAATCGAACAGTGGATCCTATGTGGCTGTAATTATTATAAACTTGTAGAATTTTCTAATCTGTTTTCGTGTCGTAGATCGTGGGATGAGAGTTTTTGTGTGGTAATGAAGTCGCGTTTATGATTGATACCAACGAGTGGTAGGCAGAGGTGTGGTACGTAACTCGTTGAAATTAAATATCCGACTGGACGATCAAGTGGCGAGTCGTCAATTGTGTGAGGCAGTATATGTCAATTGAGGAACTTTCCCTATCTGTTTTTATGTCATACATACTTGTGGCCTGATGATCAATAGTTGTAGATTGGGTTAACTTCGGAGAACGCAGGTTCAATATCAAAAAAGTGCCATAAAAATTTTTCCAAAATGCAATATAGTTATATAAGAGGGGCTTATATTCAAAATTTTAGCTTGATAATCGCTCTGTAGAATAAGTTACCTCTGCACACGTATAGTCGGGCTTTAGATGGCACGTACTGTATTTCGTGAGGAAAGCATTGGTACATCTTGTCATGCCTTTCCATCCGAGTGTAGGCGGTCGTAGAGTAGCATCAATAGCAACCGGAGGGCAGGTAGCACTAGTAGACGGTTCGAAAGGAAAAGTAGTGCAGTGTTGGCAAGCACATGATCCGAAGATGGAGTCATGGACATGTAGGCTTCACCTGGGCAGGCCTTGTAGTAGTTTCTCTGCATTAGGTTGTCTGTCACCTGATGGGACGCTGCTGGCCACTGGCGGTGATGATCGTCGTATGAAACTGTGGGATGTGAGAACACCAGCTACTGACGGGCCGGTGAGGGGAATAGGGTTCGGATCGTTTGGTGTTAGTCTCGAAAGATAAGTCTAATTTTCCACGTGGCGAATTGCCATGCACTGTACCCACTACCAATTCTGGCTGAATTCTGCTTTTTTCGGTATAGATCGAACTTGAACTACTATCATTTTTTGGTGTAGTTCATCATACCACACCTTCGTCAACTCCTGTCGTGACTAGGTGCTATCGGATCGGAGGGAGCATGAGGCTGGAATCACAGCATATTTGTTCGTACAGCACGGGCGAAGGATACTCACTGGCAGCTACGATGAAAACGTAAATTGGGATGCTTTTGCCGGGCTGTACAGGCTGATTCTATAGAGTAACTACGGAATCACGGAGTTATAGATTCTAGATCTGGAATCAGCGCCGTACATAGGGGTGGGCGAATTGGGCATGGACTCTCTTCCCGGGAGGGTCCATGGGCCCTTAGTCGCCACGTGATTACTCCTTGAGTAGAGACCGACGGTCACCGGTTTGCCCAGGTCCCCAGAAAAACCTAAACTCAATAATCATAAACATATATATAACACCCATATCAATACCATTATATAGTAATATATATATCATTTATACCATTATACGATAACCTGTAGATTTATATATTTACCTGTGTGTATTAATTATTATTTGTTATAGGATATCGTATAATAATAACCATGTTTTAATCACTAATAACGATATCATACCAATAATAAAGAATATATATAAATATTAATAATAAATTAGGAGATCGAGAACAGAGAAGGGCACTGGTCAGAATAGTATGATATTACATCATAACAGGAGTGTTTCTACTTGTACTGAATTTGCCATGATTCTTATTATCTCTCATCACTGAGGAGGTCCTGGAGCAAAATCCCGGAATGTGGTATGGTTGGTCGGCATTGGACGCAACACGTGGGAAAGACGTTTGAAAAGCCCTAAATTTCATGCTGGAATAGTCTCGTCTCGGACACAGCGGAGCGAAGCGTTTCATGATGTGCATTATAACTACATTCCACTGTGCTCAGGTTCGTGTATGGGACTTGAGATTTGGTGTAGCAGACTCGGCGTGTGATGCTAGTGGTGTGCAGTGTGTAGTGAGGCAAGCTGCGGTAAGTAGCATAAACAGTGTCGGAATACATATTAGCTGAGCTCGGGGGTTTCTTAGTACACCCCTCCACATATTCTTAGCATACATGGTGTGCAGCTCATAATTCATCAACGAAGTCGAGTTTCACCCTGATATTTCAATATGATAGCTTTAGTAACACTATCACTAACCTGGAAGGGGTTTCAGACTCCCATTCTACTGCTAATTTGATTTACGCACTCGACGCACTTGGAGACCTCCACATATTCTTAGCATATTCTTGAAGCACCCTAGGATTCTTGTCATAGGGCACCATTGAAGCACCCAAATTACCCCGCCGTCAACCACCGTGACCATGAAGTTACAGAAGTTTACATATAAATTTGTGTAGAAATGTACAGAAACCAACGACAACTTATCAAAATTTCCTCATAATTTTCATATTGTCACCAACACATGTAGTTGATCATGAGCATATTTTCCCCCTCCCACACTGAGCATAAATCACAGTAAGATTGGCTATATATCGTGCCGCAGATCGGAGGCGTTTGGAGACTCAAGCCGTCCCTCACCGGAAAAGATTTGCTCATCGCTGGCTGCTATGGAGGATGTGAAGTGTGGCCTCTGGAAGAGCTCTTGGATGGTCGGGAGGCTGAACGAATAGGAGAGTAAGGATGTTAGTTATAGTGTTGTATAAGTGGAGTTTCACCCGTTTTACGCGGAGTGGCGTAAAACTCGGTGAAAAACGCGATGCTAGCGCTATGCAGTGGTCGTGAAACCTTCATGTTTTTCACTAGAAACTCCAGGGTGTGTTAGACAGTGTGGGAAAATATGAATATGGGCAACCACATATGATGGTGACAATATGAAAATTTCGAGGAAATTCCGAGAGGTTCTCATTCATGCCTTCACATTTTTTCGGATTTTAGTGAGGAAAGCGAACACTGGTGTTAGGTACACTGGGCATGAAAGTATGGCGTATGGTATCACGTCGGCGTCGCGAGATGGGGGTGTGGTCAGTTGCTCATTTTATGATAACGGTATTCATCGTTGGAACTACTGTCCAGTATCGTCGGAGTAGAATCTGTTTTTGCTCGAGCTAACTGCCTTTTGGGCGCCAGCTCATTTACCATCGTGTGGCCGCATTGTGACTTGAGTTTAGTTTTTCCCGTTATTTCATTGGTTTTTACGACCGGATGTATGCCAAATGGTGGTCGGGCTGAGCACTGTGGGAGAGATGATTGCGAAGAGGAGATGTTGAGGGCGCATGAAAAATGGATGTGCTAGATCCTCCACCGCAAGCTCGCATCGGTCGAGCTTCAATAGCCACGTGTACACCATCGATATACGGCGTTAACGGAGGACATAAGTTGAGCTCGCCCCTTTTTGTTGAGAAAAAGAAAGACGAAACCATGACTCATAGTCTACGAGCAATCTGGGTCTATCAA
>NW_003205714.1:12200-14242 GCF_000006405.1 Perkinsus marinus ATCC 50983
GAAACTCGTCGGATCGTTTGGTGTTCTAGTCACTTTCGTCAGCATAAACCTCTCTAAGTTAATTGCTGCCTTTAGGTTTTGACTGAGACCGCTTTGAGTCGGACGTAGGAATGGAAAAGTTTGTGGACATCAGGTGTTGCTGTAGTGGACTCCGGCCTGATGACTTTGTAGGTCTCCGTTGGCAGTCGAGACGGGCTACGAGATGCGTCCCAGCGTCCGTAGCTCGACGCGCTGAGACCTAGAGGAAGTGGTGTAGCCTACACCATGTAGGTCCTCGTCAGCACTTTTCGTGCCTTAAGGAGTCACGGATGCGGCCGGGCAGTGGTAACTGGAGAAAAGCTGGACGATGCGTGAGTTGATGAGATTCCTGAGTCACCCGAGTGACATTCGGTGCGATAACTTCCATAAGGTACACAACTGAAAGCCTCTATCTGGTTCAGAAAGGCCTCCGACATATCTAGGCTCACATGGACATTGACAAAGCGTTTGGAGTAAATCAGTCACAGACTCCCAGAAAATAACTCCCTTGTGATCAGGTCTCGGTCGCCAGGTCCGACCATGCCTGATCTCTTTACACGCTCCTGTTTACGGTATATAAGTCTTACTCTCCATTTGGTAACTCTTCTGCTTCAGGTTGGCATCGATCCCGTCACTGAAAAGGTTGAAGGACATTTCTAAGGTCGCACATGGCTGATTCTTCTGCCGGACTTTCTTCATGCTTTTGAGGAGAATGTTCCAAGTTTATCTGATCAGTTCTTGTTTGTCAGTCTCACTGATTCAGTGATGATGTATGAGGAGACTGCGATATTTTCAGCTACGATTCCGATTTATTCGAGATCAATAGGCAGTCAAATTACATTGATCCCTCTGTGGCTTTGCTTAGTTCCGGCAGTGGATGGTCATGTCTAGCTGTTGGTGTATCATTTCGTTCAGTTGAGGTTTCGTTAGAGAGTAAGCTCAAGCAAGTGTACGAATTGGTATTGTATGAGGTGGCTCCACACATGAAGCAGTCTCGTCATCTCCTTTCTTTAAGTTTTTGTTCCAAATTGGTTGAACGACACATATTAGGAAAATAGGCCATATTTGTTGACTCAGTTAGTGTGACCAAACATGATCTATGACCCCAGGACCCAAGATAAGGTCCTGAGAGGAATCGGGCTCCGGTTCCCTGTGTTGGGTCGCCCCCCACACTGTGGACCCTCAGTGTGGCGCTCTCATTTCCAATCAACTGTTCATCCGATGACCAGATGTCGTTCCAAGTGATGGTACAAGTCTCGAGTAACGTTTTTCCCAACAGAGAATTTTCTCCGAGTGATATACCGCGCACGCAACAGAAAATTTGCGCAGATTTTCTGCCGCGCGCTGCTGTATAATATAGCCGTTTCGGCGGACGGAGATGTCGCATTTTTGTTCTAGGAAGCTCTTTGAGGAGGTTGCCTCGCATGTGGTGTCTCAAGAAGGTAGTTCGACACAGGTGTTTCAACGAAAGCCACAGAGCATGCTTTAGACTACACTAATACCAATTATGCTGATGTTGGTTTAGCCTGAGCAACAATCTTTTGCTTTGTTAGTTGACTCTAATTTTTGTCTTCTCCATGAAGGTCGTTTTCACCATCGCTGCTTTGTCTGTTGCCGTCGCCGAGTATTGTCAGGATATTTGTGATGGTTATTCTCCCTGTGCTGACTCCAAGTATGGCTCCTACTGCAAGGGCAACGGTGTCTGCTTCGGACTCTACCATAAGGATGATGGTTACTGCTTCCAGCCGACCGAACAAGACACCTGTGATGACTACACGTTGGAGCCGGTGGCTTGTCCCGAACCCACACCCACCTGTCAGGACGTCTGCAATGATATGTCTCAGTGCCGCGACTCCAAGTGGGGATCGTATTGCAAGACTTGGCAGAATCCGGCGGTTTGTTTCGGTATCATCAAGAAAGATGATGGTTCTCTTTGCTTTGCCCCCACTGATAGTGACTGCCAAGGTGAACCCTACTATTGTTAGCCTAGTTTAGTATTCCTTAGCATCAACTATGTTGGTCGA
>NW_003205714.1:14342-15597 GCF_000006405.1 Perkinsus marinus ATCC 50983
TAGAAAATTGCTAGAATATATAAAAGTGCCGCTATGTGAAGTGCTACTATGTAACAAATTGAGCAATTTGCTCAAAGAAGGGGCAAACCAATAAATTGCTCATCTACTATTGAGCAAATAATTTGCTGCAAATTGCTACTTTTCAGAGGAGAAATTTGCCGCTTTACGAATGGGCAACCCCACAATGGAGCAAATTTTCGCTGTTCTACAATCGGAAGAAGAAATTGAAATTTGCACGCGAGAGTCGAACCTTGGTGGGTTGTTGGTGATTGTGTTGAGCTGCTCAACTTGAGCATTGCATTATAGTTTCGAAGTCTCTGAGTGGTGACTCTTTTGCAAAGTTCTGTGGTTCTGTCGATATAGATAAGGATAGTTGCAGCACAGGGAGAATGATGGATGGATTATTGTAAGTGGGCGGAATCACTCGTACTGAGTGATCCGAGATCACTTATTTAGATCAACATGGATCACTCATCTGCAGTGCTGTATAGCAGGCACCCCAGTGGTGCCCATGCGAGATGTCGTGGCTTTCATACACGCACCCTGATCCCTACGTGGCCTATTGCATGCGAACCGATATGCTCTTCGGTAGTCTGAGCAAATACTGGTCACTGGAGAAAGATGCCCCTCGCGAGCATCGAAATTATCGAGGAAAGAGGCAGGCTGGCTTAGCAGTGCTAAGCTAGCACTTCGCATCTACCCGGTGCTGAACAAGTTCTTCCGAGGTACCAGATGTAAGGAGATAGTGCGAAAGTACTCGCCTCACAACAATGCTATTTTATTGGTGGAGGAGTATGAGAGCCACGCGGCAAAAGAATTGCAGCACAAGCGGTCGAAAGAGGACGAGCGTGAGGAATCGAAGTAGTTTCTCGGAGAAACTTTCTCCCATCACTGGAGACTAGCGACCATGCACGCACTCGCAGTAAGGTAGGCACCTCAGTGGTGCCCAGCTGTTGTAGTTGCTACAAGTAGCTGTCTCGGTGATTGGTAGAGAAAAATTTGGACGTTTTTCAATATGCTTCTCATGTAACCCTTAATAGTATCTCTATGAAGGCCCTCTAGTGGTACCCGGGAGTGAATATTGTGTGCGGGGGGCTGTAGAGTTCATAATCAGTAATTTAGTCCGTGTTGCATTTCCCCTGTACAATCCTTCGACACCTCTGCAAAGTCCATAACAATAGTTCCACCGTGGAACTTCCACGAAGACGCTCCGATGAGTGCCACTGCCCATGAGCAAATTCTTCTCGTGCAGAAT
>NW_003207161.1:0-1092 GCF_000006405.1 Perkinsus marinus ATCC 50983
ACTAGAGACGACATTGATGCTGAAGCACTCTTCCAGTTGCGGAGATCTATGTGCCCCCGTACAACCGGAAGGGCGCGGTTCTATTTTGGTCGATAGAACACGAATCTTAGCTAGTCGGGATTCTCTTGTACCATTGACTCTACCTCGACAACCGCCCAGGCCCCTTTCAACCGAAATCACTACTATCTAGGGCTTTGCCCTCTATCATGCACTCAGTATATTGCACTTTAATGCTCACTACTAGGTGGTGAGTCATCACTGATGACCAACCCGGTGAGAAATCGTGCGGCTGCATCAGTTCTCCGCATCGCAATGACTGGGCATTTACATTGATGTTTGAGGACGAAGTGGAGGATGACAGTCCCTTGAACGGTTTCCAGTTCGAGATCACACTCACGCGCCTGTTGCCGCTATTTGCTACACAGAGAGCAGGAATGGCGAGCCTCCCGAACCTCATTCTAGTAAATGTCATTCTTTCAGATACGCGCCGCTGAGATCGACCTATCTGATAATCAGGCTAGCGCCGATGGCAGCTGTGTTGAGCATAACCAAATTCCACAGGGTTTCCATGCTATTGCGGCGGTGGATAATGCTCAGCTGGGAAGTTCCCAGTGGGAACCAACAACATACGGGTAGGTTGTAAGTGCTTACAGCGTGGGATGAAACAGCTCCCTTCAGCAGGTCTTTAATGACAATCTAGCGAACAAGAATACTCAGCAACTGAATAGTGACGACCAGGTAGAACTGTCCTATGGGCACTGCCTACTTCGTACTAGTGCCAGGAAGGGTTCGACCTTGCTCGATTCGAGACGACTTGGACGCTGAAGCACTCCTTCAGTTGCGAAGATCTGTGCGCATACATACAACCCGAAGGGTGTGGTTCGGTACCGACCGATAGCTCACGAATCTTGGCTGGTCGGGATTCTCTACTTCCATTAACCTTTCTTCGACAACCGCCGAGGCCCCTTTCAGTCGAAACCACTACTATTCACGGCTTTGCCAGGCAAAGTTTTGTGCCTCTTGTAAAGCTCGTAAGACCATTGTTGGCCCTATTGATGCGAAGATGGTAGTTGTACCAGCGGTCCAGCTTCT
>NW_003214062.1:0-1140 GCF_000006405.1 Perkinsus marinus ATCC 50983
CCATGTTACTACCCCCTGTCGGATAGTCCTGGGACTTTAGGGGAGCTCAACAAGTTCTGTTTCAAGGGTGGACGGTCCCAAAACAATCTACTTGGGGCACTTCTCCATGTTAGGGGATTTCGCCATTTGATTGGGTCCGACGTATCAAAGACTTTCTGTCAGATGGTTGCTGCTCTCCCAGATATACCGTATACCTCGTATACGTGTATAGGACCTTATACGGTTCTCTGGGAAAGGATCTCTTTCGGGAGTACTACAGCACCGAGCATGCTTGAGGCTTGCTCTTATGATATTACCGGTGAGATATCACAACTGGTAAGGTTGGTATCGATGAACTCTAAGAAATCAGTGAACGCGAACATTCTGAACGACGACTTGGTATATAAGATCCTCCTATTTCCTACGGAGGAAGGGGTTAACTATATAAAGGATGGACCCCCGATACCCAAGAAGGTGATGTTCGAGAAGTTCGTGGACGACTTATTCTTTGGTGGAGATACAGCAGAAGAATCACGGTCGAGTAAGGAGTTCGTAACTCACTTCTTTAAGGGACATGGGTTGATCACTGATCCACTTAAGGATCTTACAACCTGTCATGGAGGTCGAGAGGAACTGCACGAAGATGGCCATCTACTCGGCTATACTTTAGCCCTTGATGAGGATCAACTTGTGTGTATGTTCTCTGGTTACATGCCCGCTGAGCAGTGTGACAAAAGAAGGGCTTGTGCTATGCTTTCTTCGCTGTATGACCCTATGGGATTGTTATTGGAAGTGGACATGGCTGGAAGGTTAATATGGCGAGATATCTGTGCTACGTGTAAGGAATGGTCAAGTATCCTAACGGTGGAATTGATTGATCGGTTGAAGCTTTGGGTACGAAGTTGAAGAAGTGGTCGCTAATACACGCACGCAACGGTTTGTTGAGCTCGCTGAGAAGGGTATTATTGTGTCCACGGATGCTTCCAATGATGCATGGGGTGTTGATATAAGGTGACTATCTTCCGGTTAGAGTTATGGCAAGGGGAGGATTATTTCCGGGTACCCAAGCCACTTGGTCTATACCACGTAAGGAACTAGTCGGAGTGTACCATGGTTTGAAGATTGTGAAAGCAATCTCAAGTTACTTACCAGTGAAGACCT
>NW_003204790.1:0-1325 GCF_000006405.1 Perkinsus marinus ATCC 50983
AAGCCTCAAGTGGCTGCTGATTGACACTGGATTGGCGCGAAAGTCGAATAATACAAAATTCTGTGGTTTTGTAGCAGAACCCTCCGTCAGCCAAGTTCCGCGGACTGCGGATTGCGACATGCTCACGGTAAAGTCTAAGGTCTGCCCCCGACTATGCGGTTTGGTTAGGTTAGCATCGATGCACAGTAGTAGCTACTGAGTACCACACGATGAATTAGTCCGGCCCGTTAAATGAACAACTATGTTAGAGTTGTATGGCCACGACTGCGGCATTCGTACCAGTGACGATAGACACCTGGCGCGTGCGGCCGTCAAGGCGCCCTTTCGGGCCGGATCGATTAGCTCCCTGCGGTTGCCGTCTCCTCACCGCGGTTCGAGCTCGCTTGACGTGCTCGGTTTCGATCCGACAGAGTTATGAGCTATAACCTTCCTCTAAGTTTCGGGTCTTCAGTCCCGTGATGTATGTTCGGGTTGTGTTATACAGATAACCAAAGCTCAATCAAAACACATGGAACTCAGGCGTCTACATATCGATATGTCCTCCCTTAGTTGTCAGGATCTTTTCTACCCGAAGATTCGTGGATTGAGTCAACTTTTCGACTTCTGAACTCGTGATGCGACGAGCTGCATCTTGTATCATACAAGTTGTATGCCAGCCCATAGGCTCTCCAAGCTATCATACTGTCGCCTACCCACACAAAGATGTCTACGAGCGTGCGGCAATGCTTTGATGATGTATATTGATGATCTTTACCTCTTTAGAGCCCACCAATAGTTCTGTATTGGATTTATAACGGAACTATTGCTCGGCCTAGTCATCAAACGATCATCTTTGTAGCCCTTCTTACCAAAAAAATCACTAATAAGATGGCTGGCGTGTGACGGCGCATTGTCTTGCATGGAAACCAACTTTTCCTACGACCTAATGGCTGTGAGCGGTACCAGGGAAGGAAGGCATCTGTGGGGAGGTCGTCGTATCTCATATACAGTATCTGAATACTACTATCCTGAAGGGTGTTGGACTGCGACAACTCACGCTTTGGAGTTGAGTCTAACACCCGCAGGGACTCTGGCTGGCCGGGCCAGCCTAGCCCTATGACTGTACTTGAGATCAATCTGCGAATATCATTAATTTCAAGAAAAACGCACAATAATCGCATTTGCATATCAAATTGGCACTGTAGCTCTGCTCTGTTAAGACTCGCAGTGCGAGTCACACCGTGTGTACCGTCGCGCGCATTAGCTCCTGAGAGAGGCGATCTCTCAAATTCGAAGTTGCATGGTCTTCAGCGGCCGGACTCAGCATATCTGGCTTGCTCTTATTC
>NW_003212051.1:0-1777 GCF_000006405.1 Perkinsus marinus ATCC 50983
CTGTTATCCGTGAAGCCATAACTAGACCGCTATGATTATGATGTCGTTATGATACCAGATTTCAAGATGAGAGGCTTAGTAACGCACAAAATTCATGGTCGTGGATTGGGTATTGTAATAGTAGTGATAGAGCAGAGGTGTTCGGAGCTGCCTTTAGGAGCTCGCCGGATGGGTAAAATGCATTTGTTTTCCAATCGCTTATCGTTTTATAGCTGAATTGAAGGCCTCAGTGAAGGAGTAGAGCATAGTGATGTATTTCAGGGTTTGGATGATGCACATGACGAGTTGGCTCGGGGGTTGTCTACGGCGACGGTAACTCGTTCGATGGATGCCTTGAGGAAGGAGAGGAAGTCACAGGAGAAGAGCATGGACACGCTTATGTAGTGTAACGCTGAGCTGAGAGCAGCGGTGTGGGAAGATATGCGCATGTTGGTGCCAATTGTGGAGAAACTCAGGGGAGTTGTCATTGATTTCTGTGATTTTTATGTTCGAATTTGTTCGTGAACTTTGGAAATTAATGAGGATTTTGCGAGCGTATATTCCAAAACTGTGAAATCTGTCAGAAACAACTATCATGATGATGCCGAATCGAGTAAGAGGAATGTTGCGGAAATGAACGCGGTGATTGAGGCCGACGCTACTACGCAAGAGAAAACGATGAGGGCAGTCGAGAGTGATATACAGCGACAGGTGAGCGTCGGAGTGGAAGATCCTTTACGAGGTTCGATTCTTTGTGCATTTCCAGTTGTTCACTAACGTTAATCATTTGGAGACAATCGTCAGTAATGGGGCGGAAGAGCGGGGCGCTGACGCACACAGATCGGTGAGGCTTTGGACTTGGAAGGGTCCGACTTGAGATTTCTGTTGTCAGGCTCAGTTGCTGAGCAATGTTGTGGCTGATCACCAGATAGCAGTAGATCAGGAGCATGTGCAAGCTAGTGGTGAGATGGGCAAAGGGGAAACGTTGGTTGCGAAGGCGGCTGAGGATATAGGGCGGGACGCGACCAATGAGGCGGCGATGATAAAGTGAGTAGGGAGAAAAGGAATTTACATAGACGCATAGGGTAGAGCGAACATAGAAGGGTGAATAGATATGCATAGAAGTATAGTATAGCGGCTATATACCAGTGTTCATTGTTTGTTGTTATGGAGATTTGTTAACTTTATGAGAACCGTTCTTGCTGATCATGAGTTGCCTTCTTTTTATATATAGAAGAATCGCTGAGCTTGGATGAAGCACAGCAGAATTTTTAACTCATCTTTGTGACAAAAATTTCCCTATTACTTGTATTAGAAAGTTTGTCGCCGAGGCTCGTCTGATTTTTCCTGTAACTGATACGCGTGACGCCGACTTGGCAGGTCGAAAATAGATCGCATCTTGCATTCCGGAACGGCTCAGTTAGAGGACGGAAAATCTTTCATCGCCTCTAGTGGAAGGAAGGAGCTTTTGACACAAGAAAAGATAGCAGGTGAGACTTCTTCGGATAGGCATTGAGTAGACATAGTTATTGCAGACCAATTTACGGCAGAGGACCGAGCCATGTTGATGATGGACGACGCTGATCTCGAGCACCTGAGTAAAGCGGAGAAGGATAGATTCATCGCCTTGGTAGATCGACTCCAGTCTGAGTCTACTAGACTGAGCCAAGTGGGTCATTGTACAGAGCACGCTGATGAGGAGAGCGTCTCATTCAGATTTCGGTCTGCTCGGCAGTGGATTGGCAGGAGTTGGCGCTGGTGCGGTATCAGCTAAAGCAGAGCTCGCAGTGCTGGCATC
>NW_003216332.1:0-1003 GCF_000006405.1 Perkinsus marinus ATCC 50983
TGATAGACACATCGTTGAGGCTCATATCGTTGATGTTCTTCGCAGTCACTTGATGGCATTTCACATAAGGAGAAGGGGCAGTTGCCTCCATATCAGACCTGGGGTCAAGAGGAGTAGCCAGTAGCTGTTGACATTCCTGACCAACTATGATTCTATCTTGTTGAGCAGCATTAGGGTAGATCATCCATACCGCACCACCTGTACGTCGTAATAGACTAGTTGGCACGATGAAGGGGTAGTTGAGCGACCTGACCACTAGTATATCGGCCACGATAGAAGTTCGGTCGTCGAGATGTAGGATCACACTAGCTCTACCGAGAGTCGATGATTGGTGTGAGGGGTTACCGAAGATGATGGTCCGTGGATCAGGGACTAGTGGGAGGACGAGACCAGCATCACACCATCGATTATACTCATCTTCGGCACATAGCGGTTGTTCAGCACCAGAATCCAGTAGAGCGTTAGTAGCTACACGACCTTCGGGCTTGGGCGAGTCGTAGTCAGGTGATGAGATGGCTAATTTTATCATGGGTAATCCAGACCCATCGGAGTCAGTGATCTGGACTACATTAGCCTGAATCTTGGCCCCTTCGGTACCAGTAGAACTTGAAGGGGTGGTATCGGGTTTCTGAGGTAGTGGTTCGGGACAAGCACGACTCATATGACCTCGCTTCCCACAGCGGTAGCAATTGCTGTCTCGGCAGTGAGCTTCTGGGAACCGTACGGGATCATGATGAGTCCCGCATCGAGCACAACGGAGAGAATCGAAGGCCATCTTAGATTGTTTGCAAGAGCCAGTACTGTGGTCGTGGCAGAGACAACGTTGACACCGGAACTTCCGTATGAAGTCGAGGTTGAATATAGACCCGTCTGTCACACCGTCGGCAGGGCGTTGGGCTGTAGTGTCCCAGAATGTAGAAGCTTTGGACGAGTTGAGGCCGGCTGTGTAGGAAGAGATTGATGAACCTGAGTTGTAGTCGCCGGACCCGCAGCAGTAGCAACA
>NW_003201809.1:0-1070 GCF_000006405.1 Perkinsus marinus ATCC 50983
CCGAGCTGAGCACAGCGGTGACCGAAGTATCGCGAGACTGTCAAAGAGCTCTCCACGCATGATGAACATACTTGACAGGACAAATAGATCTCAGAAATGACATCGCTTAAGAGTCGAACTCGTGATGGGCATCATGCGTATAAGCACTGAAGTGGATGCACTCGTCATTACCCACGGTTTTCAATGAGCGCGTCACATCTAATCAACAGCAACATGAATAATTCACACAGATTGGTGACAGGCAATAACATAATTATAATCACGAGAGTCGTGGAATGCTTCTTTAGTCATATACTATTGCCATATTATTCATCAGCCCTGGTAGCAACTCAACTCCTCCGCTCTTTAAAGACGGGTCTTAGATAGGTTGTGTGAGTTGCGCATCAGATAATAGGAAGTCAGAGCTGACACATAGAAATGTAGGATTATACCCACAACGGCATAAAAAGATGTTAGTAAAAATAGACTCCATGAGCGAGACCGATCGTTCACATGTGAACGGATCACGTCCACATCCACGTGATGATATTTCTCACGTGAAGCGTGGATCAACAAGGTTGATTCAACACATAGCTGTTCCTGGTATGGGTCGAATCCTACACTGCAGGCGCAATCAACATCGAAAGTGCGGGCATAAACATTCGTAGTTACCTACACTAAATAGACGAGTGGGTCACATACTGCTCAACGAATGCCTTACTACAGCATATAACAAGACAAAGAGGGAACTGCTCCAACGAGCTGGAATGTTATATATGTGTAGTCGGCACAGAGTTTCTGTCTCAATCAGCTTAATGACCATCGCCTAATAAGGGTTCGTAAGTTGAAGTATCCCCCACGAAAAATTTAGCCGCCCATTCAGCGGGATCAAAATCAAATGTTCGGACAACGCTGTGAGGGTTTATGTACGACGTATGACTGCAGTTGAGCCTCTTGATAGATACCACTCTCGCCTCTCCTGGACATTTCCATTCCTTGAGCCTCGTCCAGTCGTTAATCTTCTTCTTAATACTAGCTTTCGTCTCGCACCCTAATCTCTTGGCCCACCTCCTCATGTCTCTATTCGTTCT
>NW_003201014.1:0-1469 GCF_000006405.1 Perkinsus marinus ATCC 50983
CACGCTGAGGTGTTGACCCTCCTTGACAATGTCAAAGGAACCCATGGTGTCCGCTCTCGGCTGTCCGTTGAGAGGAACGTTCCGATTGGTATGGTATGTAATAGCCTGGCCAGTGAAAGCCCTGTTGTATAGGTCCATATCATGTGGATTTCTTTGATGAGGCTACTGGACTGGTCATCGATATAGACACTCCCAGCAGGCCGACCTCTAGGTGAGCTCGCTCTGTCCAGGATAGTGAACGTGTTTTGGTATCAGGAAAATGAGGCATCGTCACATCAAGCTGTTGCCTAATACGACGTATAAGACAATGACTATAAACTACTGGTGAGCATGAGGATACCGGTGTGTCTGTCAGGAGTTGTTGTTGTTGTTGTAGGGATTGGAGACGACATAGTAGGAAAGAGGAGGAACAGATGAGCTACTTGAAGGCTCTAGTGAAGGAGGCTTTAGAAGGCCCGACAACTGAGTAATTGTAGAGAGGCTTTTAATGTTTCGGAGTAATTACAAATCTCATGTTTCTGGTACATACCGTGTTCAGTGCGTTGATCTTAGTCTCGGATGGGGCTGGGAATGTTGTATAACACACGTTCAGAATCATCAACCAAATCTGCTAGAGCTTCCTATCTATTTCATGCTGAGGTGCACCCTGCGAATTGTTACGGTTGTATGACATGAGGATTAGCCCTATCTAGCGAGCGAGCCTAGTGACAGTGACGTGATATGTTTTGATACATTCGCAGGCATGGATCCTGATTGCATGGAATTGGTTGCAAGACGGCACATTTACCTTTTATCACATCAATTGCGATCAACGCAGAGAAGCATAAGCAAGACACCGAACTTGTGCAGATTTACCAATGACTTGCTGCATCACGAAAGGTGTTCATTGAGAAATTACTCCCCTGCCGACTTCGTCAACCCAAAGCCCGATTGTTACGAGAAACTAGAAGAGTGTCTTGTAACGATGAATAAAACAATGACACACAATCAGCATGACTTATCGAACTGAGGGTCCTCATCGGGATCAATGGGAGCAATCATCACCACGGCGTTGGGCATAAGACCCATATCCTAAAACCGAATCATCAGGGACCATGGCTACACAATGGAGGCTCACTTTCAGTGTTTTATCGCGTTGGCCGCGAAGTTTGGTCACAGGGAACGCTGTGCTGAGCTCAAAGTATCTTAGAGAGATTAATGGATAGTAAACAGATAAATTCCGAAGGTACCCAAGGCTGTCCTCCTGGTCGACCTCCTCCTCTTCTTGCGCGGAGTCATCAACACAAACATCAGCCCAGTCGTACAAGTCGCCCACAGTGGCATCAGCCAGGAATTTCCGATCAAAACGCTGAAGTCAGATAAGTCATGTGTTAAAACATCCCTGCCGCCTTACCTTCCCGCTTGGCATCTTAAGGACGATATGGGCACTGCTTTCACCGGCTCCTGGCTGTACCATCGCCTCCACTCGT
>NW_003200115.1:0-1387 GCF_000006405.1 Perkinsus marinus ATCC 50983
TCGAGAGCGAGGAAGCCATGGTCCGTCTAGCGATGCCCTCCCTCCTGGACGTCCTGGCCAACCCTGAGGACGAGCTCAGCATGCTCACCGCGCAGCGCTACATCAGCGAGGCTATCGTTACAAGCCCCTATAAGGAGTTCATCGCAAAGGAGTACTGTCGTAGAACCTTCTCAGTTTGCCTCGACCAAGTGACCAAGGAAAGCGCGCCATTGAAGTATCTCCTCTGTGAGCTCTGGCTGGCCTTCGTTCGAGAGACCGGAGCCAGCAACTGCCGGGATGCAGTGGAGTCTCTCCTTTTCATGTTTGCCAAGTCCGCTGAGTCCGACGATGAGGCCAAAGCTGTCGGGGTTCAGCAGCTCCTGCTGGCGAGTGGCAGAGGCAGCTTTGAGTTCTACGATGAGATTGCGAGACGGGCTATTGTACCAGCGATGAGTTCACCACAAGTCATCATAGCCAACAAGCATGCGGTGGTAGACTTCTGTATCAAGTTCCTCAGTGAGGGAACCATATGCGATGAAGGTCTCGCTGAGCAGGCGGCTGAGTGTTTGCTCAAACTTCAAGATAAGGACATCCAACCGGCGCTAGCAGCAGTGGTCCCAGCATGTGGCGCGGACTCCCCCGTAGCGAGCAAGGCCATGAACGTGGCTATTGCTCGTGGCTGGGCGAGTGTTGTTAAGAAGGTCTATCCTCGACATCCTCACATCACACTGAATGAGGTCGTCCCTGCCCTGCGGCAACAAGCTCCTCATTCGAGTGCCTTGGCCTGTGCCGTGGTGGCACAAATCTTCGCTGATCATCCGGCTGAGGCCAAGTCCCTACTGAGCACAATCAGTGTGTCTGAAATAGCGAAGTCGCCGGAGTGGTCAGAAGATGCTTACGACTTCTTAATGGATAGTCTACCTGAGGTGGCGACTTGGCCATGGCCTCTCATCGTGGCTAGTCCCATTAACGAAGGCTCCTTGGCTTCTCTTGCATGTATGCTGTCGATTGGAAATCAATCTTTGTGCCAGAAGGTGGTCGCCCTGGTCGAATCCAATCCTCGAAAATTCGCCGGCTTGCTTGCTGGTCTCCCTCGAGATGAGCTCGGTAAATGCCCCGTGTCTAACTGGTCTGCGCTGTTCGAGTCTGTGGTGATTGATCCGCCAGCCGCCCTCAACGTGCTGGAGGTGTGCCCCGATGATGCATTTGATGCCTGCTTATCAGGATCTCTGACGAAGGATGCTGATCCTGCTATTTGGGCAACTGTTATGAAGGTCGGGGTAGACCGCGAGCCGTCCAGGGCGATAGAGCTAGGGAAGTCTTCAATGACAATATCGGGCTTGAAGCAACTCCTCCACAGTAGCGTGACCGAACTGGATACTCCCAAAAAGGAAGCAATAGTCGCCGG
>NW_003215096.1:0-1526 GCF_000006405.1 Perkinsus marinus ATCC 50983
CTTTGTGCATATTTTCCCACACTGCGAATAGTTAGAGTGTTTTGTCAGATTCCCCCTCCCGCACGTGGCCACAAGAAAAGTGCGATCGTCTGAACTTAGCGTTAATGCAGATGTTACGATTGGTCGACTATCTAGTCTGGGCGAGCACTACTTTCACGGCATCAGAGGATCTCGGCAGTCTAGAGTCGGTCGTTAGGGTGATCGGGTAGGTCTGTGAGCATTGAGTGTAGCGCTGGGGAGTTGCTGTCAGATTGGACGCTAATGCGGTTGAGGAGCTCTGCAGGGCTGGGGCTGCCCAGAGGCCGGATATGGTCAATCAGAGCCTCTCTCGAGTCGTCACTCGTCTGCGTGCTGTCAAATGCCGATCGTCGGGGGTAAGTATGACGTTGCTACTACTTCGTGGTCTTCATGGGTGTATTATGCTGTTCTTTGTTGTTCATGGGTGTATTGGAGTTTCACCCGTTTTACGTGAAGTGGCGTAAAACTCGGTGAAAACGCGATATTCGCGTTATGCAGTAGTCGTGGAATATGTTTCTCACTAGTGTTTTTTCATATCACGGCCTGTGAAACTCCATTATTCTGTCCTGTTATGTTCATGGGTGTATTATACTGTCATCTGTTGTTCATGGGTGTATTATACTGTCCTGTGTTGTTCACGGGTGTATTATACTGTCCTGTTATGTTCACGGGTGTATTATACTGCCCTGTGTTGTTCACGGGTGTATTATACTGTCCTGTTATGTTCACGAGTGTATTATACGGCCCTGTGTTGTTCACTGGTGTATTATACTGTCCCGTTATGTTCACGGGTGTATTATACTGTCCCGTTATGTTCACGGGTGTATTATACTGCCCTGTGTTGTTCACGGGTGTATTATACTAGCAATATAATATCGCTTTATGATTTCCGCGGTTGCATGCTACTGTTGGTGATTCAGATGCGACTGGCTGTCACCGAGCTACGGTCACACCTGTTGAGCATTCAGAACGACGGTGTCTTTCGGCGGTCTCAACCATCGAGTAAGAGTCGATCACGAGATGACCGATAGCAATTTTCTCCTTTTCAGCCGCTCCTTTGCCGTCCTGGAACAACCCCGGAAACGCCAAGTCACCTTTGATGAGTGGATCGTTGAGGAGCTCACTGGGTTAGAATATGGCATGTCCTGAGTCGTGAAGTTCGCCTGATTTGATCACCGACCATTACTCCAGTTTACTGTGTCCAGAGTACCATTGGGTAGTTTGTATCTCCTTTGGGTGTGAGATGTGGTTGTGTTACTAGTTTGGTCTATAGTCGTTGAAACTGCAACTTTGAAGTGATGCATTCGCACATCTAGCTGAGGAAACCCTAGAGCAGGGCCGTGGGCTAATACAGCGGAAGATGCGATAGATATCTCATCTATTTCCGGGAGCTTTTTCGTCGCGCAAAAGTGATTGTAATTGTGGTTGAAAATCATGTGTGACCGAACGATTATCTGGTTCGGCCTACTGACACAAGATGAGGCATCTCGAGTGATTGCAAGATACTC
>NW_003213151.1:0-1178 GCF_000006405.1 Perkinsus marinus ATCC 50983
CACTGGTATTGTAGTTTTTTCTCTAGTTCCTCGGATAACCGAACATGGACACCTCGGATTCTAGTAAAGCTATCGACCGCTGGGGCAAATGGGGTGACTGCAAGAGCCAGGAGGGAGTATACAGCAGATCGATGCAATTATTCCTAACCCTCTGCGTCCTCGCAGTGAGCTGTGCCATCCGCGCACTGAAGGATGGTATTGGTGGAGCTTCATCTAGCACATCTTCGTATGTCGATCCTGAGTCCTACATCTCGGAGGATGAGGCATCAAGGAGCGGCGTTCTGACTCTCTTCGAGGACATAAGAAGACTTGGTGAAGATTGCCCGGTTCTCGGTGTTGTGGGCTCTTTCTTCCACCGACTCAAGGTCATGAGTGATGATATGTTGGTACGTGCCATCAGGATACGGCTCAGCATACTACTTTCGCGGTGCATTCCATTGCTCACTCAGCCTGGTGGAGAGCTTGCTCATGTTCTGAAGTGGTGGATGGTCGGATGCGAAGAGGAAAAGGTGGACGAAGGTGTGCTAAATAAACTTTTTCCGCATCTGGGGAATCGATGGAACAGTTATGGTCGCCATAAAGTCATATCAGAGTCCTTCTCCGGATTGCAGTTTATCAACGACTACACCTACAGCTGTCTCAAAATACAGCATCCATCGTGGTCATGGAAGCGTCGTTCGAAGAACCTCTACTACTCGATCGACAATGGTTCCTGGTCTAGGATCTTCGCCGAGCTGCGCCGACCGGGTATCTCTGGCGAATATGGTATGTGCCAAGGCACATTTGTGAGTATGACGAACTTCGAAGTGCAGGGCAACTATCTGGAAGCCCTCACTAGCTTCGTCTTGCCACACCTAAGGGATTGGACAAGCTTACTGCTCATCTACGCTCTGGCGATCCGCAAAATGCATGATCCATCCTACCTCGATGGTATTGCAGACTACTTCCAGAGCGTGGCCGGCGGTAAGGGCAACTTGCGGCATCTGGCTGACCCCAAGTCTAGTACCGCCAATGAGCAGCATGAGCAGTCGTGGAAAGAGAATCTTTCCCAGGTGAAGCATCTCATCGCCGTCGGTGCCCTCGATGAGCATCGTAGTGGGTTCTCTCGCTTAACGAACAGAGCGTTCTGTTCATAAAGCTCACCACTAAGTGAGATGTCCAAAGCCACGGCTACTGCT
>NW_003216349.1:0-2594 GCF_000006405.1 Perkinsus marinus ATCC 50983
CCGCCATCAGACCGCTATCGAGGATCATCCCATGAGAGATATGGATGGATAACACTCCATCATCACTACCAGCAACAGCAGTAGTCTCTTACACATAGATCACCGGTCCACATCCTCCAATGAACAATAGATATTTAGCCTGAGTGTGGACTTCGAACCATCTGTATAACATAGGGATAAAGCAGAACATTGCAGACTCTATCCCATACCTATAGAGATACCACAGAGAAGTCTAGTAAGTTGAGCTTAATCATCATCATAGACACGGCGCAGCATACATTGCGCCACAATACGACAACAGTGATGACGATGATGATATCAAATGATATTTCATAATCCGAACTGTTATCCAATCCTCCTCCTCCTCTTTGCACTTACACCACAAATTGGCCTCTAAAGGAGAGTGTGCTCGTAACCGCCACTTGTAGAAACTGTGCACAACGCAAGGATGCTTCTACAAATAACTTCGACACACTCAAAGACAATCTGACATAATGAGACCTATCAGACATGATGGATAATAGCGAAGTAGTAAGCGCTAAAGTCTGATAGAGTTCATATAAGCATTTCTGTTAATGTCACCACACTCAGCATCAACCATTCACATCGAGGTTACATGAATCAGAAGAGACTTGTCAATTAACAAGCTAGGAGTAGGATCGGGCTGAACTATAGCACTATAGTTAAGCTAAGACTGCTACGGGAAGACTGGAACCTGGAATAACGGTTAACTGATGGGGAAGTGATGTAGATATGAGAGGCTGAATCGTTTAATGACGCTATCGTCTCAGACTGTGAGATAGCGTCATTAAACGATTCAGAACGACTGTGAGTCACAGTGTTCGGTGAGTGTATCTAGGAGCATCATAGTTTATAGTAGATGTTGACGATGCTCAACCCAAACTTCTGATATGATATTAATGAGGAACTGTCTGTTGTGATGCTGCCAGGAAGGATCTATACGGCCATGCTTAGTTATCATCGTCGTTCCGTACTCTCCCCCCCACCAGAGCCAATCCCCACTCACACTAACTTCATCCAGTAGGACGCATCCCTGTACTCGCCAATTATGCCTCCTGATGCTGATGGTCGTGATACCCGGGAGTAGAACTCAGAGTTCCTATTGTTGGGCGGTCGACCACGACTACGACGAGGCCCAGGCCGAGGCCGAGGCCGAGCTGAATATACGACACTGTAGAGCATTGATTCTCATCATTGCTACGAGCCGAGGGATGATCCCTGTTAAATTGTCCACTGCCACTATGTTCTATTCCAGCATGCGGAACCTGGTCAGCAGGCACAAGATGTCGGATGCTGAATTGATCTCATCAATACCACTACTCACATCGAGCAGAGTAGCGTCCGATGTTGCAGTATGCGAGGGATGTGACAGCATAGGAAAAGACTGATACAACCGAGTCCCTGACCTAGATGACGACACCTGTCCAACCAGGACAGCAGCAGCAGCAGCAGCCACAGCCGCAGCCGGAACAACACTTGCGATATGCTACTCTCATAAGTCTACACAAGGTGACTCTATAGGTAGACAAGTAAGATCTCACAACGAGGATGAAAGCTTATACAACATAATAATGAGAGGGTTGTCAATCATACCAATAGTATGGTTAATATAGTATATCATACTCCTCATACAAGGTTCTGGACGTGTGCATAATCATAATAATAATCGTTATCATCACAGTTTAGGTATGTAGTAGATAATTTGAGAGCGCAGACTATTATATCTTTGTATAGTAAATCTTGCTCTTATCGGGCTCTATGTGGTAAAGAGTTCTTCAGCCAGTATCCCCCTGAAGGGAGATACGCTATAACTACGATAACCTGAATAAGTAGTGTAGTGGGAGAAGAAGGTTATATTACATACCAGAAGAATGACCGATGTTGTTGGGAAGACTCTTTGATCTGAGTATATAGCGCCAATCTTATCTACACCCCAGAGATCGATACCATAAACCAAGGTAGAACCTATGCTCCTATACCCCTTGTAGTTACATACTGCTATGACGTGGTATCTGATGATGAGCATGGGTATGATAATGATGATGATGAGATAACGAGTGATCTCATTACTCAGTAAGCTGGAAATGATGGTATACAATAGCAGGTATTTGGGAATCATACGCGGCCTTACCAATACCTAGGAGAATAGTTAGACCAAATATCATGAAGAATTCCCATGGGGTGGGATCTCTGTTTTTAATCCATTTATCAGGAGTTGAAGGATCCTGAGGAGATGCAGTAATTATGATACTTTGATCCTGTGATGAGGGGACTAGCGATAGCACCTGTCTGAAGTTTTCAACTATGCCTCTATTACTGTAGAAGAGGGCAATCCGAAGAACGAAAAAGATAGTGAGAATAGCAGCTCCAATGAGGATGGCCTGTGATGTGATAAGTAGTAAGATAAGTAGTAAAGGTAGTGGATACGTTATTACTATTCGACGTTTGAGGTATCCCTTATATATGAGCAAACCGTATACCCAAGATGACAGGCCTTGTGTGAAGAATAGGATTCCGACGAGGAATGGTATGACCCTCTGGCTAGATATGGAGTTGCTACGAAGGTAGAGAAT
>NW_003209843.1:0-1019 GCF_000006405.1 Perkinsus marinus ATCC 50983
AATCCATGCTGGATAAGCAGTGTGTACACGTGCTCAATGCTACAAGAAAAAGGCTAGGTCAGGCTTCGGCCTGACCAAAATTCAAGCTGCTATACCTCTGGCTGCATTGACTTGTGGTCAGAGTGTATGGTGATCATAGCAATTGCAAGTATTGGGCTCGATAAATCCTTTGAAGACGACTTAATTGCATCCGGGTATTGTAAGTGTTGAGAGTAGGCTTAGTCTTACGATCCACTGAGATTCATCCCGTGTTGCGCCGATTTGTCTCCTCCTATTCTATTTCCATCTACGGACTCGATTTAAAAAGGCGGATTACTCCACACTCAAGAGCTTCTGAGAGCTCTGGTGTGGGGCACGGTAGAGCTGGATCGCGGTATAGTGTCCTGGTGAGGGTTTGAAGTTGGATGGAGGATTACACCTTATGGGTTGAAAATCCTCGACTTGTCCAAATTTGGGTGTGCGCGGTTGGGGGTAACTTGGCTTTTTGGTCGACTTTATGATCGCCAGCGGCCATACTGCGTCGAATACACCGGATCCCATCCGAACTCCGAAGTTAAGCGGCGCAAGGCCCGGATAGTACTGGGGTGGGGGACCGCCCGGGAAGTCCTTAGGGTGCTGCTGGCTTTTTGCAAAAGTCGCACATTTTGCTAGTTCCCCCCTCCCCACCTCCTTGGACATTGTTCCACTTTTCACTTGTATTGTGAAGCACCCAATGCTAGCCCACATCACAGCCCAGTAGTTCAATAGAGAGACGAGTGAACATAGTTTATAACATTGTCCAAGGGGTGGAGGGGGATGCGCGAAATCGATGTGCACGTTTGGTCAAAGATGCTCGCGAAAGCTGCACATCAATTTCGCACATGGGCGAAATTGACTTGCAGGTGGGTATAAAAGTTGATGTAGGCCATGTGGCTCGATTTCAACCATATGGGTATGCTTCTGAGGATGGGGTGTTACAGTGGACCATATGTGGTAGGTCATTTGGAGATGTCACCAAAATGGTCTAAATCTGCGCATCC
>NW_003212309.1:0-1332 GCF_000006405.1 Perkinsus marinus ATCC 50983
AGATTTGGAGGAGTTGCTGAAGATCGTCTTGAGCCGCGTCACTCTATAGTTTAAATAAGGTTGTCTTCTGACTATTGTGATGCGATGATAAACTGCTATTGTGATTATTAAGGTTTGAGATGTGAGGTTTTAACTGCTACTAGTTGAGGGTTATCCCTCCACAATTGTCAGTAGATTATCTATTATTGTTTGATTATTTCCACCACGAACGTGCACACCGGGGGTGCTTGGGGTCTCTCTCTGCGTTGGAGATTGATCTGGTTTTCAGCCGTTTTGCCTAAGGCGTGCTGAACTTGCGCTCTTGTTATTTCTTGCGATTCCCTTATTTTCGGTCGCGCGGTTACTGTTGCGAGCCGTTTCATTGTTCCTTCATTGTTCTCGAAGGGAGTGTGAGTCGTATACCTACGTTGAGGAATTCTAGACGTCAGTAGAGTATTCGAGTGTTACGTCCTCAGCTCTGTATAGACTGGGTGACGCTCAGTAGTCTTGAGGAACGGTTTATCGCGGGTTTGTTGTTCGAGGGGTTTCTCTCGATATCTCGCGTTTATCCGTCGGATTGAAGCCGCTAGTATTCTATTGGTGGTTATCTATCTGTGAGGGTTGAGAAGCACTTACTGTGTTGATACAGGTGCTCTCTTTACTGGGTTTTTTCTCATTCTCTACGATAATGGGTATGCTTATCGATGATTTGATGGTTCGCTTCGAGAAGATTAGTAAGGATGAGTCTATCGATACCAAGGAGATGGTTACCTTCATCGAGTTGTTGGATGAAGCAGTTCAGTATACCGACCAGAACAAGGATGTTGCTGATAAGAGGGGTCAAGTTCTTGAAAAGTTGGTCAAGAAGGTTTGTGATAGAAGCCCTATCGATGGTGATACGGGTATTAAGCCTATTGATGAGTTGCGTCATGTGGTTTTGACCCCTAATGTGTCTTATTCTGATGTGGTCCATCAGCAACGATTCCGTTGTCCCACCATTAATTATCAGTATACCTCCGATGCTATAAAAGGTGCTGGTTCTAGTAAGAGTCGTAACCGTTTACCTTATCTCCATGTTGATTGGTTGGGGTTTATGGCGGTTCCTTCTCTCAAGCAGGCGGATATGAATTCGTTCGAATGGTTGGTTATGAATATCCCGGTACTGAGGTCTGTTATGATACTACCAGAAGTTTGGGGGGTTATGCAACCTAGCTTACGTCTCTTTGTTCTACACGGTAGGACGAAGTTTCGCAGTCGCTACGCTGGTAAGGATGTTATCAACGCATTGGATATGGATTCTGAAGCTTTGGTGCGTAGTCTACTTTGTGTACTGTGGGTCACGTTATTAGGATG
>NW_003201793.1:0-1781 GCF_000006405.1 Perkinsus marinus ATCC 50983
TTTCTGCGAAGTGCGAAAGGAGGTGATCTCTTCATGTTTCTATGTTGCACAATTTGCTCCCAAATTGCCTATATAGCAGTGCAAATTGCAGCAAATTGCAGCAACATTGCAAGATCACTTTGAAAACGCCAAAAGAGAACACCCTGGGTAGATTATTCGGCACCGGGGAAATGAGGAATAAGCTGAATTTGAGTACACTGATGATACAGAGTAAAAAAGTGTTTAGCTACTTCCCAGGCCAGCTTATGACACCTAGTGATCAAACCAGAATAAGTGATCGAACACCTCTCCTTAAATCGACATGTAAGTATACTGTTGGATATCGAAGGTCACAATCAGTCGATGCAGGAGAAAAACACGGGCCCATTATGTAAGTTTATGGGTGAAGTAGGAGGACAGGAGGGTTGGGCTGGTCTACCTAATTACTTTTCTCATCTCGATGCATACTATTACTATGCCTATGAGGATAAAGTTATATCATCTAGGGGACAAAAGGGTGGGATAGAAGGATGGTTTAATCCAATATGGACACTGATGATATTGATGGCTATAGAACGTGTAAAATATTGGGAAGGATTACGTGTGATTGATACATTAGTTTATTCTGATGATGTAAACCTAATAGTGGAACTTGAAGAGGAAAATGAAGAATATATCAGAGACTTATTCCACCGTATACAGATGAGAATGGTCGGGGGGAAAATCGTGACTCGGCGGGGGAAAGAAAAGGCGTTGGATCATCTGGCTCGGACTGGGGAATGGAAACTGTGCCGTAGCGGCCGCGTGCCGCGCGAGGTAATAATGGCAAAAGAAAGGATCATTGAGGATAGGAGACGGCAACAAACACAAACGATGCAAGCATTCTTGGCATCGTCCAAGGTAAGACCCGACAAAGATCAGGCCTAACCGAGGTTCAATCCTCAGGTCGCGCCTAAGAAGTCTTCACAGTCTGTTAGTCATCCTCTTCTTGCAAACACAAGCGGCCCCCAGGAGACAGTAGTGGTCCACCCTGACGGCGGCGGCTTCCTAGCTTTCCTTCAGGCTTCTCCTGTACACTCTTCTTCTGTAGCTCTATGAGTGACAATATTAAGATCACATTATTATGATGGTGATAAGGCTGATAGTACGCTGAAGAGGTAAGTTTCTGTTAGCGCATTTTCTGGAGATAGCTTACACATAGAAGAACAAAATTTCGATTCTATTGAAGGAGGATGCTCTTCAGCTATGGAGATGTCAAATTATCCGGGATCTATAACTCTCAGAGAGTTATAGATCCCGCCGAGCCTCGCTGGGACTTGAACCGACGACCTTCCGCATGCATAGTTCCGCACACGCCCAAAGTGAAGGTAAGTTCGATATTTTCGTCTCACTAAGAATGTGGTGGTAAGCTACCACTGGTAGCCACTAGCGTATCGCAGCATTAGTCATCATTATATCATATCAGTCAACACATACATAGCGCTGCTTCAGAGCCTCGGTCAACTGCTAGAAACTCAGGACATTACCATAGGTTATTGGCGACTCACCGATTGTGGCAATCATGATGTTCCGATGGATTACATGAGTTGATATAATATTTACTATATTATAGTGATCCGAAGACCACAGTAGTTTTCATTCAAGAATGCCCCCTAAAATCAATCCGTCATATCGTCTCTGTAAGAGGCTCATATACAAACCATTCGGTAGGATCAAGTACCGATTCTCTCTGAAGCTGTGAGACGTGCCAATCCTTCCGTCTCGCATAGCAGCGGGAGCACTCCGTTCCTAATGAGGGGTCA
>NW_003207331.1:0-1430 GCF_000006405.1 Perkinsus marinus ATCC 50983
AACGCTGACGGTCTAGCTACTGTTAGGAAAGAATTTCTACTGCTCAGCGATGTGCTGCTGTGCAATAGTATTCACTCTCGATCTCGCTCCGTTTCTTATTACGATTGATGTATCTGGAATCAAACAGTCAGCTCATAAGGTGAGCTTAAGCGAAACCCGTACGTGGAGGCAATTCTTGATGATCCGTGTGGCGATTGTAGCTCCGGTTAAGTGAGGGTAATCACTCTCTACTTCACGGAGGATACCCAAACGCTTTGGAACTTCATTCACTTGTATCACCTAAAGGAGGCGTTGAAAACATCATCCTACCAAGCAAGACTGGTATTTACTTCTCCTATCTCATCATAATGAACCCACTTGGGTCGACGGGAACCTACAAACAGCCTCACAAGAATCTCATACTGCGTAGAGAACGAACTTATCGAGCCTTGTGCAACAATACTGATATTCATAGTCCTAATCAGGTCCTCACTGATCTCCACAGGGGCGCCGATTATAACTTCATCGACATGCTTGCATGCACTCACGTTCAGTACCTGATGAGAACCAATAATACATACCAACAATTCGATGAGTTATCGATGATGACGACATTTACTCGCTCGTGAAGGTTCATCACAGGGTAGTTGCCACCCTTCATTTTATTGACTGTTTCATCATCGAAGATGCCCACCAATAAGTATCTGAGATGTCGTGAGAAGGCCAAAAAAGCGGTGATTGAAGTCATTCAAGTTTGTTACGATATCGAGACGGTTCCTCGGGTGAGACCGTTCTTCTAACACTTGAGCGTAACGGGAGTCCCGTTACGGGACTCACGTGCCAAGAGCTTTCGCCTTCTCGAGAGTTGTTGCATGTCCAACATTGAACATATCAAAAGCTCCATCAACGTAGCTAAAAAGAGAAAATACAGACAACAGAAGGATTGGGTAGTTACACGACGGTGTCCTCTGCCGATGGAGCCCGCCTTGAGGAGAATTCGGCAATCCGTCTTGTCGTCGTGAGCATGCGTACCTGACGACCGGACTAAACAGTACGGAAGACGTCAATCCCTCTGGACTCACCAAGGTGCCAGTCCGCTCGTTGAGATCAATGTTCTCGTCAGTATTGGGCTTGCACAGATGGTCCTTCGTCATGAGTAACATTCGGCCAATCAAATCGGTGGTAGAGACGCCCTCCGTACCTGACAAGGCCGAGAATAGACTGAATGAGCCACCTACTGTACAGTGAAGTGAGAACGACTTCTTACGCTTGATGATCCGAAGCTTGCCAGCATCTCTGAGCTCGTCATAGACACCCTTACCCGACGAGTCAACCGGCATATCATCGCCGTGGACCTACGGAAGGAAAGCGGCAACGTTCGAAATATGATATATGGCGCATCTAGTCGATGACTGGAGGTGCATAAGAGACGCCGAGATGAACTACGCAGA
>NW_003211104.1:0-973 GCF_000006405.1 Perkinsus marinus ATCC 50983
GGGGACTCATGCATCTGTAATCATAACGCGACTATTATATCCTTTCCTACTGAAGTCCTGTCATACTTCTACTTCTACTGAATCGGGAAATTTTCCATTGGGCGCTTGGCGCAAATCATGTCCTTTGTTATTGTGTGTTAGAGTATTGTTAGCAATCACCTCGGGCACTTATACCCATGCCGACTCAGAGTTGCGCTTTCCTGAATGAAGACTGTGAATGTTAAACTGTTACATCCATCGGAGAGCAATGTTCGCATTGTCTATGCGATGTAGTATCATCGTAGCCAACTTTTACAACTCAAAGACCGCTGTTGAGGGAGTGGTAGAAGACTAACAATAGAAGGGCCAGTCCGCGATTGACGAACAGGACAGATCGGTATGCACCGATATATGGGGGATTCTCCTAGGGGGAAAACCATGAGACAAAAGCTAACTCGTAATGATCGCTAATGTCCGCATATAGGCGCGCCCTATCTCTGATATCTCTAACAACCGCGGACCAGACGCTGTGCGGCTTCAACTGACAAGGAGCGACCTGACTTTCGACAAGGGCGGAGGCGGAGAAAAAAATGATGATATACATGGACAGACGCTGACTTTAGGTTTAGTCGAGAACCAGCTCACACTCGATCACTGATGGTAGAAAGCGAGTGATGCCTAGCTCGAGTCGACTCGATACCGGTCTCATATCTTCACGGTGGAGACTTCATCAGAGTCACATATTTGCCACCCACTCGTGTTTCAATAGTATTGGCTTTACCATGATATATAAAGTCTTCAAGGTCATGCGCACTGAGCAAGCCCGGACAGTACCGGTCAACCAGAGCCAAGTACTGCTGGTATTCCTCCATGCAGAGTCAGCTATATTGAAGTCATCGTTACCCGCATCAAGCCCAGAGCTCCTGACTCATTCCGCGCGGAGTCTGCGTACAATTCACTGACAGGACGACGTGGTCTGACGCGTGCGGGATGC
>NW_003216805.1:0-986 GCF_000006405.1 Perkinsus marinus ATCC 50983
CCCTCCAAGAGAGCCTGTCGCTGGCGATGGAGTGTTTGACAGAGAGTGTAACTCGTTGGGTCCACCCGCTGCTCGTACGGCTGGGCGTATGTGAAGGGGTCGTATTCAGAATTATCGGCTAATGACGATACACTATCCACGGAGTTTCTCCTCGTAGACTTATGCCTGGCCTCGGCCTTTGGTGTACCTGAAGGGAGAACAGATGAGATGGTCACGACGAGCGATTCACGCACCGCCAATCTTTATATCATTCATATCCCAGCTGATCTCAGAATCGCTATCCGATAGAGGCTGAAGACAGAGTATCCACGAGCGAGAGACCGCATCGTGAGCACGTAGGCCTGGGTAGTACCAAATCGCCGAGATCACCAGCCACTAGTCCATCCATCAGCAAGTCTTCCTCCTTATTAACAAATTGATGGTCTGTCATGTACTGCTGGATGGCTCTGAATCTCCGGACGCCGTCTTTCTTGTATGGAACGTCGGTTGCGCAGTCGTCTGCACCTATCTCGCCGTCGTCGTCGCTTTGCGGTCTAGTTCTCGGTCCAGGCGGTTTATTCCGATGAGGTGCCGGAGACTTCTTAGATCCTCGACAATAACGCCGATTGCATTCCTTTGCCGTTTTTGTACCAACCGCTTTCGCTATGCGCTTCCAGAACCTACTGTAGACCCATCACATCGAAAGTTGCTCTGTCGGAGGTAAACTTCCTAGTAGGGTGAGACACTTACCCTTGATTCACAAGCTCCTCGTTATCCACAGCCGTAAGGAGTCTATCGACTTCTTCCTTCGTCCATCCATCTGCATCGCGCTCGATCTGAGTCTCCTGAGGTTCAGTACTGGAACCTCGCCGTGCTCTCGCTCTAGCCTGGATCCCACGAAATGAGGAGTGACAGTATACCTTTCGAGAGTACCTTCGGTCGTTTTTTCTCAGCCGCACTGGCCACGGTCGACTTATCCTCTTCTACTGGAGGATCCAACCGAAGAC
>NW_003211529.1:0-1155 GCF_000006405.1 Perkinsus marinus ATCC 50983
TGGTCTCGTGGCCTAATGGATAAGGCGTTGGTCTTCGGAACCAAAGGTTGTGGGTTTGAGTCCCATCGAGATCGTCTCCACGCCGGGAAGCGCCCATATACGGATGCCACTGGCCGTACAGATGTCGATGTTGATTGTATACCCTTGTGACTCGTCGGGATACATGCTGAGGCTAAGGGTACAAGAAGATTGTTGGTCTGCCAACGAACGATCTCCAATGAATTGACCTCATTTAGAACACTATGTAATGGGGGCCCCTCTATGAGGAGCAAGAGTTTTGTGATCTGTTCAGCGTGTCGGATGCGAACTCATGTGTGCCGTTAAGTCGGTGTTGCGCATAGTGACGAGATAGTGGGATAAATCTCAAACTCGTTGGTCTCGTGGCCTAATGGATAAGGCGTTGGTCTTCGGAACCAAAGATTGTGGGTTCGAGTCCCACTGAGACCGTCTTCACGCTAAAAAGCGCCCATATACGGATGCAACTGGCCGTACAGATGTCGATGTTGATTGTATACCCTTGTGACTCGTCGGGATACATGCTGAGGCTAAGGGTACAAGAAGATTGTTGGTCTGCCAACAAGCGATCTCCAATGAATTGACCCCTTTAAGAACACTATGTAATGGAGGCCCCTCTATGAGGAGCAAGAGTTTTATGATCTATAATGGAGGCCCCTCTATGAGGAGCGAGAGTTTTGCGATCTATTCAGCGTGTCGGATGGGAGACCATGTGTGCCACGAAGTCAATGGGGCGCAGGGATGGTGGGTCAAATATCAAGTTTATTGGTCTCGTGGCCTAATGGATAAGGCGTTGATCTTCGGAACTAAAGATTGTGGGTTCAAGTCCCACCGAGATCGTCTTCATGCCGGAAAGGGCTCATATACGGATGCCACTGGCCGTACAGATGTCGATGTTGATTGTATACCCTTGTGACTCGTCAGAATACATGCCGAAGCTGACGGTACAAGAAGATTGTTGGTCTGCCAACAAGCGATCTCCAATGAATTGACCCCTTTAAGAACACTATGTAATGGAGGCCCCTCTATGAGGAGCAAGAGTTTTGTGATCTATAATGGATGCCCCTCTATGAGAAGCATAGATGGTGGGACAAATCTCACACTCGTTGGTCTCGTGGCCTAATGGATAAAGCGTTGGTC
>NW_003205059.1:0-2052 GCF_000006405.1 Perkinsus marinus ATCC 50983
CCCTGGACCCACTCCTGGTGCCCGTTCACACTCACTCGTTAACCACAGTCAGCGCACCTCCATATTTGTCCCTACCAGCGAAGGTGTACTTAAGGCCTTCCAAGGTCGACTTCAAATCATATGCACCTACGAACTCTCACTACTCTGTGTCGTGGCTCGAACGCTGACCTGGTCCGGGATGACCTCTAGAGGAAATGTGGTATATAGGAGGCCTCTTGCTGGTGCCAAACCTCATGCACGGCTCCTCTGATCCAACCTTGTAGTCGTATGTTCCCGGACCTGTCACTGACCATAGAGGACGACGAGAGGGCATGGACCGTCACCTGGCTTCCCTCGAGTGGCGATAATGTCCTTGTCGTAGTACCAATCATGCCGACCAGCGACCCCAATTGCTCGATCGCTCAGGGTTGCTGACCCTTTGCGGTTCCTGCCAAGACCCTACCCGTCCTCCCTAGGAATTTCTTACTACCCCTACTTATAAACACTTTCCGTGTCACCATAGAAAATATGATACTACCAATGAGAGCTACGAGTTGCCCCTCCATACTACTTATTTCTAATCTCGTAAATACCGGGCCCTGGGGAGTTCCGTGCCATCTTCTCCATGCACTTAGGAAACATTCTGCCTCCCGTGCCGAAAGTGATGTTCCCATGAGAGGTAAAGGGTCTACCGCTGAAGTCGCTGGGGGGAGAATAGGCACCTGCTCGAGAATTGCCATTCCTACTACCCATAGTATCCTAACAATACGAGTTTAGATTCCTATGACAACCACTACTGTTGAATTATAAGGTGATGATGACGACGTTAATAGCAGAGACTCCTATTACCAGGACCAGGTTCTATACCACTCCTTTGTTTCTTTTCAGGAGAAGTGGTTGGTCTCCGCTCGTCCACGAAGCGTGATGCCGATCCAAAGGAACATGACCTAGATAGCCAATACAGTCCAGTTACGTTACCCCCCTACCTCGCCAAGGTCCTGAACTTCGACGTGTGGTCGACTCTACCGATAATATCATACTTCCCTGGACCAGGCACCTTATTCGCATGCCGGTCCAAACGGCGCTGTGCCTATGTGAAGGACACTACGAGAACCGAGGCTCACGTTCTGCTGACTTCAACACAGCCCTCCCCCTTCAAGGTCCACTTAGGAGATGCCTTGTATGGCGACATGTGGTGTAGCAGAGGCGCTGTACCAACCATTATGACAACAATACAACTGCAGTGCCCTATGGTCACTGCGCAAGGTTACAACGCAAGTACTATGGCACTGTGGATAACCTATTGGACATGACAGCTTCACACATCGGACTAAGGGGGGGCCTGGTCCTCCAACAACGCCCTCAAGGACTTTATCTCGGCATCCTTCCTCCAAAGCACGTCGACTGAGGTCCTCAGTGCATGCCTCAGCTGATTCCTAGTCCTGGTGAGCCCCAATACTCGTGCTCGAAGACGGGCACGCTCCCTTAGGAGGCCTGAAGGGCCATCATCTACTCCACTATCGTAGGCCACTACCTTGCCGCTGCCCAGCATGACTCTGGCAACTCGCCCTCGATTGGCTCACGTCCATCCGAGACCTGCTGCCACACTCCTCTAGCGATTTCCCATAGGAGGATTACTACCTAGCAGACTCCGACTGGTACGCCTGTAGGATCCGCCTAGCAGCGTCTCGGTGATCCTGAAGGGCCCAGATGTGATGATACGGTCCCGAGAGAGGGCTCTCTCTACCTTGCGTATAAGGTGCTGTTTTCCAGTATAGGCACGAGGGCTAGAGAAGTAGATGCGTTGGGTCTGATAGACAAGGCTGGTGTAGGGCGAGGTAGTGGTTGAGCAGTACCTTGTATCTGCCTATGTTGGACCTAGAGATGTCTATGGCCCCCCAGACCTCTCCCTCAGGGCCTCCTATGGTTCGGTGAGTAGCACCAGAGAGCCGTTCGTACTGGGAAATTGAATGCATGGTGTAGCTGCTAGTCGCTTCTAGTGGGTTCGACGGCGAAACCAACGAAAGAGAAGTGCCCCTGTTGATTGCAGGGGATGCTGACAGCCCCTGTATA
>NW_003204694.1:0-1120 GCF_000006405.1 Perkinsus marinus ATCC 50983
TTTGGGTGGCCTTTTGAGTACGATGAAGTTACTAGTAGGCTCCAACGAGCTGAGTATGTTGACGTACTTCGTCACTATGGAGATCTCACCAAGACAGCGCACACGCAAGAAGATACTCCTCTGTATCGAATCGACTATGCGTGGGCGAGCAAGGCGGCTATCGATCGAGTTAGGGATGGTTTTGTACACTGTGGAGAAGAAGTCGATAAATTGAAGTTATGCAGCGACCATTATGCTGTGGTGGTTGATGCGGCTTTGTGAATAATTTTGTGGCGCGTGACGGATTTTGGGAGGAGTATTATGCATCAGTAGTAGGAGTTGTGTGAATGTGTATTATTTACGGTTCCTAATGAAATGAGTTGAGTTGAGTAATTTTGTGGCGCGTGACGGTCCAGCTCAGAACGCAAGACGAATATTGGTTGTTATTATACTGCGGACATATTGTGAGAGCTTGTGTCGATCACCTTCTTACCGCACCTTGCACATTTGCCCTTCTTATACGCACTGAAAATAATTGCAGCTGTAAAAGTTGCATAAAAATTATCCATTGTCCTTACCAGTAGTTACAGTATTTGTTTTGGTTCATGACGCTGTTCTTGCAGGATTTGCATCTGACAACCCGACACAGCTAGTCCCGCACAGGTTCGATCCCGGCCGCTTACACATGAGTAGACTTATCCTGCTTTTTAATCAATTTATTCACTCCGACATCCTTACGATCTGAAAGATTCATTCGAGGTCCAATAGAAGGCCATCTTACCCTTGTGTTGCTCCCCAGTGGTGGAACGATACACGTCAGGTGTCGCTAACTTGGCCAGTTTCTTCTCACACTTCGCACAAACCATAGAACTATAAACTATAGAATACCATCGTCAATACATTAGCTCAGTTGGATAAGCAGTCGATCTGAGAATGCCTGCAGCCGGGTTCGATCCCCACAAGGACCATTGTCGGGAACACAATAACCTCGCACTAGAAAATCTCCACATATCCATGCGTTTCATGGTAGAAACTAATGCATATGTACAATCGATCACCAGGGCGCGCGCTAGATGCACTAGTTCATGATGCTGGCTTGCTGGCATTCGAGTCTCTCCGTGCACTTATAGCACTCGATATC
>NW_003210462.1:0-1771 GCF_000006405.1 Perkinsus marinus ATCC 50983
ATGGTGTCACCGGAGGATGTCTGTCATTACTGCCTACCGTCGGGGTGGACTCTTTCTTTACTTGACTGCGAGTCACCGGCCTCTCTGTATTCGCATCCCGGACGGAGGAGAAGATCTGCACTTGCGTAATAAGGGAAAATCACATTGTTCGAATAGACCATATCAGTATGGGAAAGTATGCACATGGTCACAACGTGTGTTGGTGATAATACGAGAATTCTGAGGGAAATTTTCCTGTACACTTCTACCCTAAGTAGTGCGTAAATTTTCATAACTAAAAAGTAAAATTCCCGAGCTCAACTGCGATAAACGGAAATATATCCTCACATTGTCAAAGCGACGATCGAAAGCCATTCCAAGAAAGCTGAAAACCCGATTACCTTATCCTTAGAATCGATACTCTGTGCGACGGTCTCATCCACTTCTAACGAGAATAGTTCATCCAATATTGCACCTGAGGGCAGCCACTCCGACCGTAGTCCATAAAACTGTAGGAAGCGAGAGACTTCGAGTAACTCCGTGGTGAGATTTTTTGAGTGATGAATCGCCACCACTGAATTCAGACGAACCAATCAGTGAACAAGGCGACCGAGGGAGCTTCTCTCTCATACATATCTCTCAAAATGATGATAAGGCATATACATTGGGACAACTAATACGATTTTCTTCTTGATTCGAAGCAACTCTGTTACTGACAAATCCAACTCAGCAATCGAATACTTCCTTACGGCTTGGGTTGACATCATATTCCATCCAATGATTACGAACAGCCCGAATGATGTCCTCCTCCTGCATGTCGGAAGACTCTAATAGGCCGAAATAGGTCTGAGGCGCAAATGGGTAAACGTCGCAACACAGGAGCTGAGTATTACAGCGTATCCGATTATTCCCAGAAAGTCCGATTCACAAATCATGTTCCTTATGAAGTCACAACCGTCCAAGGCGAACGTAGGCGCGTCTCCTCGGATGCTCTCGCTGGGTGCGCTTGTTGTCATTGATGGCGAGACAAGATCGAACCTTTCAAAATGCTCCTTCCACGAATCGAACCGACGACCTATGTCACACGAGCGCGCCCGCCAACGATCTGAACACAACTCTCGCTTCCTTTCAGACCCAACGATTTTGATGATACAAATACAATAATTGAAATAATGCCACGACTTAATCCTTGAGCGCATCAATAGACTTCTGACTCTCTCCTCCGCCCCTCTGTTGTCGCTCCGCCTCCATTTCCATGACCACTACTGCAGCCACTGCCTCAGCAGCACGTTCCTCGTCAGTGTACTGAACGTGGCTTGGACCGGGCGGCGAGGGGAAGAATCGTGCTGATGATGACGACGACGACACATTGGTGTTGTCAACATGTGGGATAACCAGCGAACCCTCGTTGATGCCTATCGCTTGCTGCTGCTGCTGCTGCCCTTGTTGCTGTTGGTGTACCCTAGACTCAACCTGACCAAGCATCATATATCACCCTTAGTCATTGATGTTGATCGACTCACCGTGCCTTCTGGTGGTGCCTCCGAAGCGGTGGGAGTCCCCGAAGTATCAACGTTTCCCTCGTCCATCCCGCCATGGGGCATCCTGGTTGCATTCACCTCCATAACTGGTTGATGGGTCCCCGCCAGAGCATCGGCGATGACCAAGTCTTGATGCCGAACACAATACCCCTCATGGAAAGCAGCCCTCATGCATCCCCTCTCTCGGCACATATCATGGCGACGACACCTGCCGATACCAAAATGACCAAAACATCCACTGCGAGGATTTC
>NW_003210462.1:1871-2754 GCF_000006405.1 Perkinsus marinus ATCC 50983
TTCATCAGCAGCTTCGCAGGGCTACCTCTCCCTGCAGACTCTCCATGTGATGCTTAGCACACATTCCAGCAGAGTCATCGTTGAGCATTCTAGCCTTCATACACCCCTTCACTATGCACCGTCTACTGTACTCGGGACCAAGGTGCATACGGCACTTATCAGGCACGGTATTGTCTCCAACAACACGCCGGTTAGCCACGGGCTGGATGCACCCAGGCACCGAACATTGAGGCCGCGCCCCTCCATGAGCCACACAAAGACCGTACTCTCGCGCCGGTCTTTGGCACATGATATGAGAGCATCTTTGAACGAGTGTCGTCACTCCATCCCAGTGTATCGGGCATACCCTCTGCCCTCCTGGGCCGCTGGGCAGGGCTAAGTTGCTGCACCCAGGAGTAGAGCACGTCGCGGGATCAGGCTGGCCGCCATGCATACGACAGAGACCCGTATTGCCAACAGGGCGTCGTCGGCACGAGGGCGCCCCATGACACTGTGGAACTGAGCCATGGGTTCCACAATAAATGCCTGAAAAGAGACAAGTGCCGGTGAGTGAGGACCGCTGGGAATACTATTCGACGACTGATTACTCCTCAATATAGGGCGAAACCCGAGAACTGAATCGACGCGGCAAGAAGCGTTCATACTATTGCTTCCCGCCTCATAACAACGTAAGTAAGATCGGGACTGTTAAGCATTGATGTTAAAAAAAGGAGTTCAGGATTGTTAATATACTCACTTGGCTTCTTGGCCAGTTTGAAGCAGTTGAGGTCCTGGCACATGCCCACAGCTGTGTAGCCACCATGGTCGTGACAACGGCCACCAGCGACGACCAGACACCGCCTTCCACACCCTGGGACGTCACAAGCCTAGAGGGATATCACTT
>NW_003210462.1:2854-4360 GCF_000006405.1 Perkinsus marinus ATCC 50983
CTCGAGTACACTAGGCTACGGCTGCTTCTACCTGTCGCAGTAGTAGACTCCGAGCTAGCTGTAGCAGCTGACACACCACCAATGGAAGATGAAGAGAGTGTCGAAGGACGGGGATAGACCCTGCAAGATTCCTCGGGCGAAGTGGTGTATTTGCT
Source organism: Perkinsus marinus ATCC 50983 (assembly GCF_000006405.1). NCBI lineage: Eukaryota > Perkinsozoa > Perkinsida > Perkinsidae > Perkinsus > Perkinsus marinus. The sequence goes on from NW_003210462.1 coordinate 3,010, forward strand.
AGTACGGTAGTCACCAACAGCAGTACAAGTCGTTGGTGACACTCTAATTGTTGAAGTCACCACTCCGCGATCAGGACCATTATCAGCCTTCTGTCTCTCATCACACACTGGAGGGATTTGAAGCAGCGACCCTTGTTGTTGCAGTTGCTGAGGTTTCTCCTCCGAAATCACGCCTTGTTCTTGTTCATGTTCCATCGCGGCCACTTTCTGGGCTAAGGCCTTAGAACGCTTCTTCTTAGAAGGTCTTTGACGAGACTTCTCCTTCCGGTTACGACGCCTTTGCTCATCAGCCGGTATAGCACAAGCACTATGGTGACACCTATCACAGGCAGCTCCTTCTCGACACCCTCTGCTGGAGTAGGCGAACCAGCAACCACGGCCACAGTTTAAGGTAGTACACGAACCGACAGACAGTTCACCAAGGATAGTATCATGGGCCACGGCCTCAGCGTAGGAAGCGGGCGACAACGGCTCCCCAACAGGATGACTTTTACGAGGGGTAGAAGAGACATCGTCGGATGGTAACCGAAGGCTCGTTGTTTTGGCTGCATCTGCCGATTGTGGGAGTTGTTCCAGAGACCCCGCGGATTGCATAGGATCAATCTCGGCACGCAAGGACATGAGGGGATGCGCTTTTAGTTAGATATGGGTATAAGCAACTGAAAACAGGAGATGAATTAAATATGAGTGATTCAAGCGAGGCAGGCGGCGCGGTGGCCGAACTAGATGCATTCGAGAATTCTGCTAGCGTTAAAAGCTAAAGTGGCTTCAATGCTCCTTTCGAACGAAAACCCTTATTCAGATTAGTCAGCCCCTCGTACGATCTAGTGTTGGTTACTGATAGCTTGTCGGCGAGCTGAAGGATAAAATGACCCTCCTCCAGCAAGGAACGTCGATTGCCAAGTCATCAGCGTTCGACTGCCACGCCCGCCCGACCTGTTTCGTATCTTTCACGCTTAACCTCAAGATTCACTCTTCTCACCCCAACAGTCTACAATAAACTTCTAAGCCCCTCCCAATATCCCTTCTTCTACCATAGTCACTCTACACGACGTAAGGTCTACCGACTCCTCTCCAGTGCCACCCTCGAGTGGACGACGACGACCGAATAGGCGGAGCGAAGGTCATCCGCGCAACATTTTCGGGGGTTTTGCGTTCGCGTGCATCATTTCGATCATCGTTGCTATTTTTTCCCAAGTCAATTTGATTTGTGACGACTTTCCCGACATCTCCTACCAACGTTGTTTAGGATAGTCGTGAACACAATTCACATTCACCTTCGCTCAGCAGGTCAGCCACTAAGCGGTGCATCTATTCTCGGTGATATAAATAGGTCCTTCGGGGTAGCAGA
>NW_003200582.1:0-1290 GCF_000006405.1 Perkinsus marinus ATCC 50983
TAGAGGACAATGCGGCAGTGCAGTACTCCTCTTTCGCATCTAGCTGTGGCGTATATCTCTTCTGTGCTGCTGGGCAGTCTCCTATACGGGAGGTGTCAGGCAGTACAACGGTCAGAACACCCCAGTTTGCCGAACTTCTTCCGCTTCTGGAATGGCGAACTCTGTTGCTGGCTGCATGAACAATGCTACCTACCCTGATGTCTGGGCGCCTACTTTGATGCTTGCTAGTCCTAGTGGCTATCTGGCGGATAATGGCGTCGAATATGTGGACAGCTTCTTCACTGGTACCAAGGTCAAGCTCTACTTCAACGAGCCTGTTATGATTGGTACTGGTAAGGTTTGCTTCCTTGCTTACTCAAGCGCTGGTGTCTTCGACCCCATCGCCTCAAGCTGCGTTACTCCCGCGGTTTCCGCTACTATCTCCTCAGCGATTGAGGCCACGGCCCCCGCTGTCAAGAACAGGAGATATTACATCACCGTTGATGGCAACGCTGTCCAAGATTTGGCTGGGAACTACTTCCCTGGGATCAATGGACGACGTTTCACTGGCTTCGCTAGCGAACAAGGCAGCTTCCCCGATCAATGCCGTGTGAAGCGTACCGATGATGCTTCCTACAGCTGGCCGGCTGGTGGTCTACAGAACGCTGCTCAGTTCTGTCAGATCAGCTTTGTCCGTCCTCTTGGTGCCCCCATCTCCTACTACCCTGCTCATGTTAGCAGTGCTCCTAAAACCGATGCTGCCGCTGCCGCCGTTTCGCTCAGCAGCACTCCGGCTGATACTGAGCTTTGTTACACCTTTGCTGAGTCCATCTTCTGGGATACCTGTGGCTCATCTACGTGCTTCACAAACGAGTGGAGTTTCAACGCTGTTCCTTCTGCAGTCAATCTTCAACTCAAAATCGTCTCCAACTTCTCCAGTGCGTATGGTACCGTTGAGGCTTTGAAGACTACTTGTACGAGTGCGGAGCTCGGCACCAATGGTCGGGCTGGATGTGCTTACTCTTATCTCGGAACGGGCAAGGAGCAAGCTCCCGGTGTGGCCGTGTCTGGTGGGATCGACGTCGCCGCAGTCTCCGGCCCCTGTTGGTTAGCTCCTAGTGCGAAGCAAATCTGCTGCAAGCCTGCCGCTACCTTGCGTTCCTCCGCCCCAAGCATGCTCAATCAGCCTAACTTCGTCATGGCCACCTTGAAGAGAGAGCCATTGGTTTCGCTGGAGAGTTCACTCATTCATTCTGGGTTAATGCCACCGACGCCGGTACCGAAAAGCGAGACCACTCTGGGTTGCTTGGG
>NW_003202416.1:0-1355 GCF_000006405.1 Perkinsus marinus ATCC 50983
CTCAGCAGGTCCATTATCAGAGATCAGTCGTTTCGATAAACTGTAGACCCCCATGAAACCTCTAATCTCCGAGTTGTGGCAGGGCGCGTGTCGACTCTCGAGTGCCATCTGGGCACTGCGGAGGATGACACGCAAGGTACACTGAGGTCACTCAGGGTAGTAAGCTTCTGTCGCCAGCCACTGAAGCTTGCTATCTGGAGTGCCCCTAGGACCTACATCGGAGACCTCGGTTAAAAAAATATCACGCTTAACACATACACTACTTCAAGTTGTCAAGACAGTCTGGTTTGTGTGACTAGCTTGGCAGCTTAAAGGACTCAGATTATCTTCTCGTGCCGGCAGCGATTGTGTCAATCGCTCTCCCAAACCAGGCTTCGCCGGAAGACAACTCTCTGGCACGGTTTCAACCGCGGAAAAGCTACGCTTTTCCTAAGCAGAAGGATGACTGCTAGGTACTGCTTTCTGGAGTGCGTATTATCACTCCCAATATTCCAATCAGCATAAAAAATACCACATACCATATTCTAATCACACCAAATACCCGAAACATTCTGGTGACTTTTCATGCTATTGTTGGGTTAGGTGGTTACATCCTCGCTAAGAGAGTCATCCATTGCTAGCTTTTCTCAAGGAAAAGTTTCTGTGATTTACTTCGATCAACCTTTGACCAATATGATGTCCCTTCTGTATTTTGTTTATGGCCTCCAAATCACGCTCGGATGGTGTATCTGTGCACTTCTGTGCTACCATGCGATGTTCGCGATGACACTTGTGTCGCAGAATATCTGAATGGCTTTTAAAACGATGCGCTGCGCATTTTCCGCACTTCCAAGTCGTTTCTAACAGCTTATCAATATAAGCTGGACCTAACCCCATTTGCAAGTAAAAGACACCCCACCCTACCATATCAGCCGTTGCAGAGAGAGGTCCGCTTGGTTGGTGCTATCAATCGATTCGGTGAAGAAGGCCAGTTAACAGTTTTGATGATTTTAATTCGACTGCCGTTTGCCGAGAGAAAGCAGAAGAGACCTATCCGCTGGTGGCAGTTGTTTCGCTACATTCATTTCTTCCCGCACGACTCTGTCTGGTGTATTGAACAATTGACTCCTGGAGGAGCTCTGTCGTCTCTAAGAGACTCCTTCTATGATAGATACTCGTCTTGTATTCAGAGACCGGGATACGCCTCATTGTAGTTCTTCAGTTATGTTATATGCGTTCGGAATCTATTCTGGAGCTCTTCCCAGAATGTGTTTGGGGGGGACTGTTCTCTGGACGCGATTTTGGTGTTTTGCATACTGGAATGTGTTCTGAGTTTCGGAATGGGTTCTCTAACACTCCGTTTGAGTCGAGAAGCT
>NW_003204499.1:0-1157 GCF_000006405.1 Perkinsus marinus ATCC 50983
GAGAACTAGAGTCTACACGTGTCTGCATATACTTCGAGTACTCCGAGAAGTAAGTCGAGTCAGTCCGCGTCGGTGCAACTTGATAGCAGACTAGCAGGTTACTCTGGGCTGCTTACGACGGGAGGGATCCAGCCTAGAGCTGTTCTTGTTGAAAATACTCAAGGCGCCGAAGGATGTATGCTGCTAGGTCGCGTCATGGTACGTATTGTATCGATAGCAGATGGAAATTGAGCATAGCGAGGACTCCTTACTGGCAGTGGAGCTAGTCCATGTCGTGGAGGCGGCTTACAAAGTGAGTAGAGCGCACTCAGCCTGAGCTTGTCCGAGAGTACCGCAGGTTTATGGCCCACCATTGAGTCGGATATTGCACCCGACTATGAGAACGGAGCTCGTTAGTGTCACCGGTTTTCCTTGGGGTTTTTGGGTATACGATGGTCATACTGGTGTGATACTCACGAAGCGGATCAGATTACCACGACGAAAGCCCTGGGCTTACCAGCTCGTGGGATATCTATGGTCGACTTCGCGTTCGACAATTCTGATAATTGGTATATCGCTGGTCAAGACAAACCTACCAAGGAATATAAGGTGTGGAAGGCCCCATTCGATGAGAAAGGGTTGGCGGTCGAGATATTCACTGGAGAGGCAACATCGATTGACCTATACTCTACCAGCGGAAACACTTATGTTTTCGCAATCGTTGATAGCGAGATTCGTATGTATGGTACCCCCGGCAATCGCCGACCGCCTCTTGCGGGTGATTTCGTCGTCATCCGAGCGGCCGAAAATACCCACGATTGGGCAGCTCTCATCTTCGACAGCTCAGCTAAATATCTTCATGTGTCCGACAGAAAGATGAATCAGGTCTATCGCTTTGATGTGACTTCTTCAAGTTACCCTGAGAGGCTTGTTGCTGGTAATCCCGATGGTGTTGCTGCGGATGATGAAACGCATCTCGACCATCCCGAAGGAGTCAAATTCGCCCGTGGTGACCTCTATATTTTACAAGGTTCCCCTGAAGAAGGCCATATTGTTAGGTGGACTCCTGGTAAGAGCAAACGAAAGTTCGTTTACGACTTCGCCGTAAATGGTCGGCTGGGTTTCGATGTGGCGTACGTCACGCAAGATTACATCTATTACAGGAAGTCTGACGATGC
>NW_003214897.1:0-6607 GCF_000006405.1 Perkinsus marinus ATCC 50983
CCGACAACCAGACCGGTTTTCTGAGTTGTGACTTACCTGGAGTGTCCCGTGTCTTTACGGCGCCTAGGTCAAGTCAGTCGAACGGTATGGTGGAGTCTCTGCACCGCACGGTGCGTATGTGGACAAGGTCGGTCATGGCGGATGACAATGAGCTCGATATCGCGTCGGCGGTTGCCAAGGTCATGAGAGCTTACAATAACACGGTCCACAGTGTTACCCAGCGTATTCCTGCTGAGATGATGAAACTCGAGTCTACCGACGTTGAATGGCAGCGATTGATTGCCAAGTGCGTCGCTGATGCTGAGAGAAAGCTCGAGTCGTGTACATATCATGAATTATTCCCTGGCGCCATAGTGAGGATGCGTCAAGTGAATAAGTATGATAAGATTATTACTAAGACTATGGATATGCCATTCAGCGAGAAGCGATGGAGAGTCCTGGGATTCATCAGCAGCTCGCGTGGTTTGGTGACGACTTCTCCTAACGATGATTACGGCCTATTTCGAAAGGCTAAGATTATTTGTGATAAAGAAGTCAAAGTTGTCCATGTTTCGAGACTGACTCACTGCAAGCCTGGTGAAGTTGATGTGCAGGACCTGAGGCGAGCCATGCGCCGCATGACTCGTGATAGTCCGCAGTGAGTACGTGATAGCTGGTTTGTCCTAGTTATTCGCTTAATTTTATAGTTCTTCATTCTGTGGCAGGAGGGCGAATGCTCTGATAGAGTGGTTTGCCACAGTTTGTGATTCTTAAGTACCCTTTGTTGTGCGTAGTCGTGTGCGCACAGTATCTTGCGCAGTACTGATCGATTATCCATAGCTGTTCGGTATTGCACGCACGCACAGGTGGTACATATGTTATACCCCACTCTAAGTGGACTAGCGTTGCTAGTGAGCTTGACGGTACACACATTGCTACATTTGTGATAGACATTTTACGTTAGGGCCAAATGGTAGGTTAGTGTGGCCATATGTGAGCGTTGCCTCAAGGGTTGCTAAGGGGCACTCGGTGGGCCTATTAGCTTAGAAGGGGGGGATACCTTGGATTCTTCAGACGTTCCCATCATAATAGAAATGGGCCGATCTGCTAAAGCAACACGACAGACGTCTTATGAGAAGGTGAAGAAGCTCCGTAAGAGTAGGGAATGGAAGAAAAGCGGATCAAGAGTAATAACGAGGGTTACCGGTATCTACTATCGAGTCATCCGCAATAACATTGTGGCACTTGCCATGACTCTATACATTCCCTTGAGTATTAAAACGCTGATATCTGAGTAGAGATACTGCACAACTCTGAGTCGGAGAGATAACTGTTCCGTCCGATAGGGGTTATAGGGAATGTTGCGATCCGCACTATCCGGAAGCATGTTTGACCTTATCACACAGTGTATTATCTACGATACATATTACGGGCGTCTCCAGCTAGCACGTCAGAATACGTTTGCATGTATAAGTGTATTGGCATGACCTATTGTATTATATACGTATTGTTGGAAGTCAGCTCTGAGAGCATGCACGTTATTTCTAAAGTTTCCCATGTTTTGGGATGATTGCACGTGCTTATTCGTAGCATTTCGTTCTCCTCCCACCTCCCTCTGGGCTTCTTACACCAACTATGTGATGGAATAAGTGAATGGTGGCTTCTATTAATATTGTCGTTCTAAGCTGTTTACATCAGGCTATTCGCAAAGAGAAGAAGGAATCTGCTCGGGAAGCGAAACTTGAAAGGGAGCAGGAGGAGGTGCCTGTCATCGAGTCGACTGAGGATTTACCTCATGCTGGAGATAAGGCTGATATAGATATGTAAAAGATGACCTCTATTGGGAACGTAAATGAACAATGGCCCCTGTTTCATACTACTGCTCAAGGAAGCATGTTGCTTTTATAGTATCCTTACACGGGTCGTGTTTGCTTTCATTATACTGCTTTCTGTCTCGACGACGATGACAGTATTAGGATTGACGATCCTCCATCACTACTCAACGCAAGCATTGATAATGATAATAATCATGATAAGCCATACATCGGTGACAAGAATAATGAACTAGGACAATGTCATGTAAGACATAATGGTATCCTGTCTAACTGTACGCCATTGTTCGAAAGCTGATCGACTGATGTATCCAGCTCCGTCAATATCGAGGAAGTAGAATAGTATCTGATCCAGCAATTCTGAATCTACTCCCATGTGTATTGTTCTATTACATTCACAGCATCTGTACTCGTTGTAAACTTGGCCGTTCTTGCTGCAGCCTGTAGTTTAGTCAGGGTTACTCTACCACTAGAGATGCCACAGGCCTTGTCCAGATAATCATATGCATCATTAGTGGAGCTGAGGCCTTTCATCCACTCTTCGAAGGCTGATGTATACCTAGGTAATATCGCGATACCATTGCACCTCGTCTATTCAACCTTACTCGTAGACTTCCTTCAACCATGCGTGAAACTCCTGTGTTTTCTCTTTGCTCATAGTAGATGATGATTCCGCAGGGTGTGTGTTTCCATCCTTCTGATCATGTTTTTCAGTTTTCTTTTGTTGTACTCTTTTCCGCCACTTGACAGCCGCTAGAACTGCTTTGCTAGTGAAATTTACCGGAGTTACTGCTCTCCTTGATGCTACTTGAGGATTCTCGTCATCCTTCTTGGACAGAGCCGTAGCATCATGGATGGTACTATCACCTTGTGGTACCACCACAACTGGGCTCACGTGCTCCAATGCTTCATCATGACTTCCCTCTATCGGAACAGCCTCGACCGGTTCAGCCGAACACCTACGAGCATGCTCTACTTCGGCGTGCTGTTCTGGTATAGCGTCTACTGATGTCACAAAAGTTTTACTCTCTCGAATGTGCCCTGAGAAATGTAGTAATCACTATAGTAATCAAAATGTACCCATCATCCTTACGCCACTCTGAGATGAGGTCTGCGGCAATGTCACACTCTTCAAAGTTGGGTGGTATGGCAGACGACTGATGCCCTACGCTGATCTTCGATGTACACACTAACGGGCTTAAGTGTTTTCTCACGAAGTGGATGTATCTACATAGAACCACAACATCATATCCTCCTAGTTACCTATACCTTACGTGTCAACTAATGTCCTACTACCACCATGACGGTGTTCTCCCTCTTTCTGTACGGGATAACAATAGTTGGCGATCATTGCTATAGCTCTCTGGAAACCTTTGAGTCTAATCCTCCTCATGCCACCAGGTAGGAGGCAACGACAATGCACACTGGTGGCCACCGATGACCCTACAAACTGAGACACGGGCGAGATAGTGATGAGTCAACACTAACGTGAGTGATGGTATTACATCCAATACACCAGCCTGCTTAAGAAGACGCCTCCAGTGTGTCTCTCCGATGCCTAGTTTACATTGGTTCATACATATACCAGAATATACATCGAACACACATTGCTCTGCTGCTGCTAACTGTTCGAGTTTTGATATCCCTTTGTGCGACGACGATTCGTGATGTCTATTGATGTCATGTTCCTCCAGATTGTACAATTTTCCATCGTAGCCCCGCATCGTACTATCCTCTGATGTTGCACCAGTACCAAAGCATGAGAACGCCATGCAAACACAAGATGGATAAAAATAAAGCAATGGATAGACCAATTCATAGAGGTCTTGCAAACTCGTCCTCACTTAGTGATTTCTCAACGTAAGACAGACGCCTTGAGCGCGGAAAGAGCACATTGACAGTGACAAGACGATTCAGTAAGTGACCATCCGAACTGCTAAGAGGCTCTTGAGGCCGGCATATGACCATGTGGGAGCGACAGGGAATCATGAATGTGGAAGTTAACGAGAGTGGATACTCGTACACCTCATGTTGACATGAAGATATCCATTCATAGCTATCATTGCTCTCATCCTCCTACTTACAGATTGAACAACATGTCGAACTCGAGGCATTAGTGGATAGTGGCTCCCCGTCCAATGCTTCTCGTGAAGTCCCTCATAGATATAATTGGCCTCCCGAAGACGTGTCACATCTTTCCTATTATGGACACTGTACAATGGTGTATCGGCTCAGTAGGCTTGATGTACCCCAACCGCATGCCAGCTGTGCCACTATAATCACCAATCATCATCCCGATAACCCGTGCTCACAACGAGAGGAGAACAACTTATAACATAACTATTACAGTGTGATCATCCACCACGGTGGAGCTTTCTGTATGAGGATGTGTATAGGGTGGGAGGAGTGAGTGAAGTTTGATGTGAAGTTGAGGGAACTCCGTCGTAAGGCACGCATCCCAGAGAGGAGAGCAATTGATGAAGAGTGATGCCAAGGGCACATCATGTAGTCATAGTGGTGGGTTTCTGGTATAATGTTATGAACGGGTTTAGGTTGATGAATGATAGTCGGGGTGGGTCGTAGGGGTCAACTCGGTGGGGTGTACTGGATATCTCAGCAGTCTCTGTAATGCTCAGTGAGCCATCTCAACTAGGGATGGATATAGCATTGATATAACATACGGCTGAGGATCATCATAATAGGGGATGTTGGGTCAGTAATTCTACGATGGAGTATTCAGCGACCATTCCGAGCACAGTATTGGTATGGAGTTCGGTGTGACGTGTCGGTAGCCATACTTGGGAATAAGAAAGACATTGGGTCTGATCAACGAGATGTGTGCCACTACCGTTCGGGATGGATAGTATAGAGTTATTCATGGATTGACACTTGTAACGAGTAATCATATTATGTGGAGTAACATAATGATAGAGGGTTGTATCACCGTAATGCTATCATTGAGCGATACGTACTAACCGTCAGTCCTAACATTCTGATGTCAATATCTAGTTCAATCATAAGAACATCACCAGCCCAGTCAACTGTAGACGCCAGTGCTGTTGCCGCTGACCATGATGAGGATCTACCATACATGTCCATGCATGGTAAGTATCATGTATCGTTCATATGATGTTTCCTTCAGCAAAGAGTCGATTTTTCGTTGGCCGTGTTAACCTCGAGAATGGCATTGCAACTCTGATAACGTAGTACCTCGTCACTGCATCGACATCACAGGTATATGTGATGGAGTAGATACGATCACCAGTCAGTCGAGCTACCTCTATCACTACTACCGGACCCATTGGTAGTAGGAGAAGTTGTAAATATGAAGGTGACGTAGTTGTGGAGTGATGAATAGCAGAATTGATGTTATCAGGTATACCGAGACCCCTCTGCTGAGGATAAGAGGATGCAGAGGATATTCCAATTACAGAACGATATCGCAGAGTACATGTATCATAGTATAAAAGAATTGGATCATGTAGCCTGTCTAGATATCTCAGAGATAAGGAAACACTGGACCAAGGAGATGATGCTCTCTGATTCTCGCCAATTTGTAGTGATTTCACGAGTGTTGTGTAATGGAGTAATGTTTCCGATGTAACGTCATTCTCGCAACGCAGAGCTATCAGTTTCAATAACACACGCATCAGAAAAACCTTCCGGTCGTCTTAGCGTCAATTGAGGAACTATCAACAGTCTATTCCAAACGATGAAACATGCGATAGGGCATCCTTCACCTATCAGAGGTATTCTGCTGTACATCACCAAATACTTGACCATCCTGTATCGCTCTGGCTGCAGTCTTCTGGGCCTCTAACCGTTTATCAAGCCGCGCCTTGGCTGCTTCTGCCTTTCATCTGCTGGGAAGATAAAGGCACGGCACCTAATGTCATACTACCTTTCCTGCTCAATCCAATCGAAATCATCGGGCCTCAGCTTATACATGGTTCCTGCAGTCAAACCTGTGAATGTGAATAATAGTAGATATATTGACGACACTTACACGCCATGAATAGTATAATGGCCCATGTGAAAAGGAAGTGAGCTAACTCGTCGGGAAATCTTCAAGGTCGGCCTCTGAAGAGTGCGAATCCTCAACAACATGAATAGGAGACTGATAACCTCATAAACTTATGGAAGTCCTCCCGAGGCATGTCTGTTTGGTTTTGAGGGGCGGCAGCAGGCCGACGATAACCATGCAAAGTAGTTACACGGGGACGATGCGCCTCAACCTGATGGCCCATCAATGATGGGACAAGTACCACAACTTTGACACCCTTTGAGGCTACCTCTTCTCATGGATCTATAGACCTAGCACTGAAGGTTCTCCCAAGGATGACGGTATGGTCTCGGCCCCTCCTCGTGCCTCGCCTTACAGACCACATGCCAAACATATCGATTGATTGGGCGTACGCAAGTGTAGTGATTTGAGATCGGGTGCTCATCTACTCCGGCCTCGTGACACATTGATCATTGCCGATCTCTAGAGCATGGACCCACGGAGGGATATCAGATACTATCGAATGCCCATCGACCCTCGATGCCCCTGTTTGGGGAATCAAATTGTAGGATCATCTGCTCTTTCGAACTGCTACATTATGTCCCTCTTGATGTCATCAAGAGAGACATAATGTAGCAGTCATGTGCATAATGTGTCATCAAGTTCATGATGGTGGCGGGTAGTACACGCTAGGTCCTGTCATGGTTGTGGTAGTTCTTCTTATCGTGCATGTAATTGCCTTCACTTTGACTGATTATCCGGATCTCATTGGAATATCACCTGTTGAGTTGGA
>NW_003201158.1:0-435 GCF_000006405.1 Perkinsus marinus ATCC 50983
TGACCGGGAGAGGCCATGGCCGGAGAACCCTGCCGTATATCTTCACAGTAGCACGTCACATTTCTTGAAGGGAAACGGTAGCATTCGACCAACTAGAGTCTGCCAGTCCTTACAGTACGCAGTGCGTACTACGCACCAGTACCGGGCTCCTTGCAATAACTATCCCGAGAGTCCAGTAGCCGTAGTGCCACTAGTAGCCTACTAGTGGCTACTAGTAGTAGGGCCTTAGTGGCACTACGGCTACTGGACTCTCGGGATAGTTATTGCAAGGAGCCCGGTACTGGTGCGTAGTACGCACTGCGTACTGTAAGGACTGGCAGACTCTAGTTGGTCGAATGCTACCGTTTCCCTTCAAGAAATGTGACGTGCTACTGTGAAGATATACGGCAGGGTTCTCCGGCCATGGCCTCTCCCGGTCATGAGCCCCCAGGTCGG
>NW_003200366.1:0-1551 GCF_000006405.1 Perkinsus marinus ATCC 50983
TAAGTATATGAATCAATAATTTTCCTGTCCCGTTCACAGAATGGGCCATCCTGCTCCTGGTTCTCGTACCAGACCAGAAATTTATGGTGTTATAAGCCACTTGCCAGGATCGAACTGACGACCTTCTGCTTACGAAGCAGACGCTCTGCCACTAAGCTAAAGTAGCGCACAAAACAAGTGTATAGATCAATAATCTTCCTGTATCCTTTGCGGAGTGAACAAACCTGCTCCTGCTCCTCATACCCGACTAGAGCCTAGTGCTGCTGTAAGCCACTTGCCAGGATTGAACTGACGACCTTCTGCTCACGAAGCAGACGCTCTACCACTAAGCTAAAGTGGCGCACAGATTAAGTATATGAATCAATAATTTTCCTGTCCCGTTCACAGAATGGGCCATCCTGCTCCTGGTTCTCGTACCAGACCAGAAATTTATGGTGCTATAAGCCACTTGTCAGGATTGAACTGACGACCTTCTGCTTACAAAGCAGACGCTCTGCCACTAAGCTAAAGCGGCACACAAAATAAGTGCATAAATCAATAATCTTCCTGTATCCTTTGCGGAGTGAGCAAACCTGCTCCTGCTCCTCATACCCGACTAGAGCCTAATGCTGCTGTAAGCCACTTGCCAGGATTGAATTGACGACCTTCTGCTTACGAAGCAGACGCTCTACCACTTAGCTAAAGTGGCGCACAGACTAAGTATATGAATCGATAATCTTTCTGTATCCTTCGCGGAGTGAGCTGACCTGCTTCTGCTTCCCGTATCAGACCAGAGATTTATGGTGCTATCAGCCACTTGCCAGGATTGAACTGACGACCTTCTGCTTACAAAGCAGACGCTCTGCCACTAAGCTAAAATGGCACATAGAGTGAGTACATAAATTAATAATCTTCCTGTATCCTTTGCGGAGTGAGCAAACCTGCTCCTGCTTCTCGTACCAGACCAGATATTTATGGTGTTATAAGCCACTTACCAGGATCGAACTGACGACCTTCTGCTTTCAAAGCAGACGTTCTGCCACTAAGCTAAAGTGACACACCAAATAACTGCATAAATCAATAATCGTCCTGTATCCTTTGCGGAGTGAGCAAACCTGCTCCTGCTCCTCATACCCGACTAGAGCCTAATGCTCCTGTAAGCCACTTGCCAGGATTGAACTGACGACCTTCTGCTAACGAAGCAGACGCTCTACCACTAAGCTAAAGTGGCACACACACTAACTATATGAATCAATAATTTTCCTGTCCCCTCCACAGAATGGGCCATCCTGCTCCTGCTTCTCGTACCAGACCAGAAATTTATGGTGCTATAAGCCACTTGTCAGGATTGGACTGACGACCTTCTGCTCACAGAGCCGACGCTCTGCCACTAAGCTAAAGTGACGCAGAGAATAAGTACATAAATCAATAATCTTTCTGTATCCTTTGCGGAGTGAGCAAACCTCCTCCTGCTCCTCATACCCGACTAGAGCCTAATGCTGCTGTAAGCCACTTGCCAGGATTGAACTGACGACCTTCTGCTTACGAAGCAGACGCTCTACCACTAAGCTA
>NW_003207628.1:0-1256 GCF_000006405.1 Perkinsus marinus ATCC 50983
GGCGTCAGCAGGGCAGCAGACAAAAGTGATGGATGCAACAGCATGGGAGTGCATAACATTACGGCAGACACGAACGGCAAAGGGACAAGTAAGACCCGGGAATAGCGAAAGCATCGCGGAATTGCTTGCTTTTCTGTCGACACCTTTACGAACGTGTTAGAACAGTGACTATGAGATACATTGCGCATAAAAGAGGTCGCCGACTACAACACCACGTATGAGAAGACAGTGATTGTGTACTGTCCGCTCCTAGGCAACCGACTCTCTCAAAGATATCATTGGGCATTTAGGAGCCCCCAACTAAGAGAGTGATCAGGACAAACCGCTTATGAGTAATAACCATTCATGTGTTGAATAATTGCGTTCAAGGTATCAACTCATCATACCGGCACTACGGGTCGAGGGAACTGGACATGCCCAAGCTGTTCCGTGTGTGAACATGGACTACATATCGTTAGCACTCTAAGGGACAGTCTGGGCGTTGAAGACGTTGAACAACCCTACCCAAGTGGATTTACAAAAACTCAAAAGACCAGCTCGAGCCGCAAGAAGTAAGAAACTTTTAACCCTGTAAAACGTGAGAATCCACTAAGGTATACAATTGGAAGAATTACTCTAGAACAGTTGAAGTTATATAATCAACGTCAGCAGGAAAACTTTATAGCAGCATATAAGGTAATAGCATCACACTATAACAGGCTTGTCTGACACACACATTCCCCATATAATCTACAAGACAGGTTTCACTCGGATCGGCACTTGCCAGCGAGTTCGTGGTATTGGTCCAGACAATCGGAATACCCCATCTCAAGAGAGAAACTGTCACCATAGTAGCACTTCACCCATTCCCAGTTATGAACAACATACAGGGAACCATGGATATCATAGAGGAAATCGAACTGCTCTTGTGTGAGAATACCATCAGAAACTGTACGGGCCTTCAACTCGTTGAGCAACTCCCATGCATATTCAATACCACCAGTGGAATCGGGATAAGCTGAGGCATCGTAAGCACACATAGAAAGCTTGTGACAGTATTTACCAACAGTGCAAGAACCCTCCAACATGATGGTGATCTTGGCCTTCAAGTTCTCCCATCCTGGTTGAGTACACACAGCACACTGTTCTGTCATCATATAATTCATACGATAAACGAGATCATCTGCATAGTCACCGTCAATAGCGTTACGATAGAGCATCATCGTAGCATGGTCGGCATACTGCATAATGTACTGAGTACCCAGAGTATTTTTTTG
>NW_003213060.1:0-1711 GCF_000006405.1 Perkinsus marinus ATCC 50983
CACGATTGTGAGAATGTCATTCTCAGAAGGATACCTGACCGTATAGCGGATGCTTCTCATAGAGGCAGTACCGAATACTTAGTAACCTACTACCCACTCCGTGTGGGCCACTTGGCAATACAAGTGGATATGAAGTTCGGAGTTTGGTAGTATCAGTGGGCATGAAACCCCTAGCCTCCGAGTTGTGGAAGGGCGCGTGTCGACTCACCAGTGCCATCTGGGCACTGTGGAGGATGACACGCAAGGTACACTCAGGATACTCAGGATAGTAAGCTTCTGTCGTAAGCCACTGAAGCTTGCTATCTGGAGTGCCCCTAGGACCTACATCGGCTAACAAATATATATATCACGCTTAACACATATACTACTCCAGGTTGCCAAGACAGTCTGGCTTATGTGACTAGCTCGGCAGCTGGAAGGACTGAGGTTGTCCGTTGTGCCGGCAGCGATTCAATCGCTGCGATTGTGTCAATCGCTGTCCCAAATCAGGCTTCGCCGAAAGACAACTTTCTGGCACGGTTTCAACCGCGCTACCCTTTTCCTAAGCATACTACGCCCTGTAGAGTTAACTCTAGCAGAATGCTACCGCATTAAGGGGAGACGAGTATGGTCCGACCTTCATTACGTACACAGGAGGAAGAGTAGGGTGCGATGCTATGTAGTGATGTAGTGTGATTTCTATTCTACTGTGCGAAGGGAAATTGTCCTCTGCCAAATTGGTTTTGCCAATGTGAGCTTCGCAGGGTTGATCTACTTCTCATCAGTGATGAGAGGGGATCCCCCGACACATCTGTGATGAGTCATCATAGATGTGTATTAGAACTTGTACAAACCAGTCACCGAAGTTTTCCATCTTCATAGCACCTCGCCTTCTCAACCAAAGGTACGACCTCCGAGCCGGACTCGGCGAGTCCCATCAGTCCAAACTTGAGACTCCCAAAACGTAGTAGATTTTTCCCGCTGATTACCCTGTCTTGCGAGAGTGCAGAGTCCTGTCTATGACGCCCTTTGTCGGTACTCTCCGATAATACATTCTGTATTATACTGATTCACATCAGTTTCATTTTGGTACAGTATGAGTAACAAGTAAGTCTTCCCGTTAGAGTCTTCGTAGTTAGTGAGAAGTCGAAGACCGGTAAAACGTTTTCTCCACACATTCTTAGCATACACGTATGCTCAAGAGGTTCCTTATGCCCTTGAGGAAGCTCATCAAATCGTTTCAGGCTAAAAATCTCAAGCTTCATGACGCGATGAAGCTGCTTAACGCTACTCAGCGGGAGGCCTCTCTTATGCAAGGGTCACCGGCTGAAGTCGAAGTCCTACGGCACGATTTCATCCAGTATTTGGGAAGTCGCTTCAAGGCAGATGAGGTGAGTTGGTTAGCCTTCAATAACGTCTCACAGAAATATCCCGATGACTTGGTGCGTATACGGTTCAAAGTCCTCAAGGATAAGTTCCATCAATTGGGCTGGGATGATGATGACGAAAGCTTCGTGGTAGACTACACTCGCGTCATGGGAGCTGCGAAGGATGAGATCGACGGTGGCTGAGAAGCGACTATCGAAGAGCCCTTCACGTCAAGCTCCCACATGCCCTCCGCCTTGCAATGGTGCGAGGCTCCACCGACGTCAAGGACAACGAGCTCGTTGCCAAGATTGTGAAGCATTGGATGAATACGCGGGCCAGGAGGAATCAGCCTGAGGGGATCAAG
>NW_003214332.1:0-1193 GCF_000006405.1 Perkinsus marinus ATCC 50983
CTACGGGGCTAGCTACTCGAGAGTCTCAAGTCCCACGTGCTAAGTTCCTCACAACGTGTGCTTCAAGATCGTTGTACGAGGCCATGTACCGCTGGGAGTATGAAATCCCACTGAATGCGAGGGTGCAGAAGAGGAACACAAACCTGAGAGTCTCAGGCTGAAACCCAGATCATCTGATGCAGAGTTCATAATATGACAACTAGGAGTCATCGGATCACGTTTGGAATCCAAACTTTGGATGTTTCCATGTTCACGCAACAGCCCATCTGCCGATCTCGGCAGGTGGTGACAGATGGTACAACCTAACAGTAATGAGGAATCGGAAGGACATCATCAATCAAGTAGACCATCTTGGGCTCCGGGGAAGCCATGCTTTTACTTGATTGTTGCTACTTTCTGAACTGACGTTTCCGATACATATAACCTTGTATTTGCGTGCGATGTTATAGTGGACTTGATCCAATGGAGGTGTCTCCTCTCTTAAGAATGCGAAGTGACTTCGCCGAAGTCAGTACGACAACTGATGTGTCTACTTGGCAGAAAGGGATTCCTGGTGCGGTTTAACTGAATTAATACGATCTCCGTGTTTTAGTCGTTTAACTGAGTTAATACGATGTCCGTGTTTTAGTCGTTTAACTGAGTTAATACGATCTCCGTGTTTTAGTCGCTATAACTCAAATAACAATGTACGCTCAAGGCCCGTACGTCACGAAACTTCCTGAGGAGTACGAGGTGTACCGTACGTCATGTACATGTTCACCATCATGTTGACATCATGTCTCTCTGCGGCGGGATCATGCGAGGTTGATAGTGGGCAAAATACAGCCGTAGGTCGTATTAAGCCCTATCTATCAACCGGTCAAAATCCATCGAGATCTGGCTCATCGGGGAACTACTTTTCCCCGATCCTCGTGGGACAACTAATTGTGCCACACGTTGATATCCTTCGCACGCCCAACGAAACGCTCGGATTCGCCTCAGTTATAACAAGTCCGAGGACGCCATTTGGCTAGTTCGGCCTCTCGAGACTTGTTTTCTTTCAGCTCTGTATGACACGAGAAGGTCTCAATCCACTGGCCGAATCAAGCCCCTTCACTCGAGGCCACCAACCCAGCTTAGTCTCCGGAACCACCTTGGCAACCAAGGTTGGTTGGTTATCGGTGGAGGGCAGCTCATTGTCCTTTTGTTTTATT
>NW_003209191.1:0-1788 GCF_000006405.1 Perkinsus marinus ATCC 50983
CGTCGGAATCGGCTGCAGGTTCGGGGTCCTCAAGCTTGGCCGCTGGAAGCGGATACGCGAGCTCTGATCAAGCAGATGGGGTCACGGTACCGCCGGTGGTTGTTGTAAAGATTCATTGACTTCGGTTTTCGAGAGTGGATCGGCCGATCTCTGTCGTCTTGCGGGTGACTCTTCTCAGCTGTGACCTTCCTTCACGGGTTACTTCGGTCTCACGGCAACTTGCGAGAGTTATCAATAACCTCTCCTCATCGGATCACTATCGAACTCGATGGACAGTCGCCATTCCGACCCAAGCACAGCTAAAACGTGAATCGGTTTCACTCGTTAAAGTTAAATAGTGTAGCTACTAGATAGTCGTCCGGTTTAGTACCGGAGCTTTCGGATTTCACGTGGCTTAGCTCTTTCACGTGAAAGCTGCGTTTTTCTCTCACGAATTGCGGGTCCTGATGTAGTATTTCGCCACAAGGTTGGGAGTCATGATGCATGACTCATGCAGAGTGAGTATTCACTTCAGTACGTTCCAATGTCCTTGATGAAGATGTGTGCCTACATCTTCGCATGCGTGATTGTTGGAAAACTGACTGAGGCTGTGGTCCTCCACGAGCAGCAGATGAAGACGGTATTTCTAACACTCACGCGTTTTCCGCGTTTTGAGCTCTTAACTCGTCTACTTTGCGTTGCATTATCCGTTATGCGTTTTACACTAGCGTTTCACACAACACGGGTGAAACTCCACTGTAGAGGTTATAGACAACACAACAGAACTCGAGCCAAGATGGCTACATCAGTAGCAGGCCTCCCCTCTAGAAAGTCTGCTACAAGTGCCTCTACACGACTCTGATAATAAGTAAATCTCTCCACATACTGTCAGGCTAAGAATCTTAGCATATCCAGTCTTCCGACTCGTGCACCACGAGTCAACGTATTTCGACCGGTATCTCGACCTCAGCGAGGTATGCTCCTATGATCCACATGATATAACCTTCGGTTTCAGGGCCTAACCTCGTGGTTGAAAAGTGATAAACATTTCTCTCCACATATTCTCAGTATACATGTGTTAAAATCGCGTCCCAAAATACTAAATTTTACAATATCTAAAACTCCGCGGCGCGGAGTCCGCGCCTAATCCAGCGCTATATAACAACAGAAAGAGGATCTTTTACAATAGTAGTCCTCCGTGTTTCGGCCCAATGTTTGGTTTCCCTGGGAGGTGGGAGGGAAACCAGGCTAGTTGAACGAGCTAAGCATGGGTTCACTGAAAATTGTCGAACGCGATGTAAGAGCTTGACCGGACTTCGCCTCATGAACGCGACTTTCAGGAGATCGAGTCTGATCGAGTCTCAAAGTCAATAACTAACTCCTAAGGCATATGTTTGATGATTTGGATGATTCAGTGTTAGATTACTGTCGTTGTAGACTACAATAATAAGAACACGTACTACAACTTGTAGTACATGTTCTTATTATTGTGTGTCGAGAACGTATAACTGGGCAACTCAAATCATGCAGTTGAAGGCCAATGTAAACTCGCAAGAGCCACATATCAAGACTCAGTTAGATATGTGTATGCGCGCAGCTGCAGAATGCATGCATATCACATAATTGTATGAATCTAACGATCAACCCCTAGAGGCACGAATAGAAGACTGGCCATAGCTCGGCCCGAGCAGAACATGCGTGTCCACAGTGATTGTGGTGTCACAATTACACGCAGCGCCGTAAGCGGTCGCACATAAACACCGGTGATACACAGTAAGCGGTACACGCGGACATTTCAGCCAACTTGCA
>NW_003204200.1:0-1194 GCF_000006405.1 Perkinsus marinus ATCC 50983
GGGCCGTCGTTTTTCCACCAATACTACACTTTCCTTGTTAGCCCTCGTCCAAACATCCGTAGTGATTCCGATGGCTGCACAATTCTGAAGGCCCTTGAAACCAGCGGTACAGATATCCAAGCGATCGCTGAGCCACCTGAAATGTTTAAATACGACCGATGGATATTGAAGGCCGGGACTTGACTATAATTTCCATCAGTAGTACATAGGGAGCAGCAGTATTTCATTACCGGGATATTTGCCGACGAGAGGGTATAACGTACTGAGGCTTGTTTCGGCATGTTAGATGGTACACCAAGGCTTGAAAACCAGACTTCTCAACGAGAGAAATCGGCATGTTGTCCGTAACAACCTAGCAAACTTCGACCACTGCCGAGGAGTCCTGACTCAGGATGTTGCTCACCATGTTGATGATGAGTTCGGTTGTTTTTTCGTTGAATGCTTTCCTAGCCGTCTCTTCGAGCTTGTTGGCGGATTTGTCGCCGGCTATTTCAGATGGCTTAGCACGGCAAGAATGATCTCGCAGTGCTTTATAGCTCGACTTCGCTATAACGAGCTTCGCGCCGCAGTTCAAGCACTCCGCCAGCTCCTTGCCAAGTCTTGCGAAACGACCCCCAAACTCGCCCTCAAAGCGTTTGGTGACCTTATCTTGACGAACGAAGCCATTCGAGGTACCTTGAAATTCAAGGCTTGAATGAATAGGACTCACTGCATACTGGAACCCAACGAATAAAGCCAAGATCTGCGAAGAGCCAACCCAAGAACCAGTGGTATGCATCCTCTACACATCTTATGTTGTGTTGAATACCTGTCATTGACAGTATTTCTTGAGCGTTCAAGGCATTCCATCCTCATCACATTGAGCTGATATGAAGCCCCCAGTCTGACTATCCTGCTCATCTTGGGTGTTGTTAACAGTGATGCTCACCTGGCTGGTACGGGGAACATCAACTTTGATATCATGATGGATAAGCAGGCCGATAATGGCGATCATATGACTGAGTTTGACCTCGAAAAAGCTCGCCTAACAACCTTGAGGATCCAATCAGCTGTGCGTTGTGCGAATATTGCGAGATAGTTGTCTTTATTCCGCCCGTCTGCTGGCCTGTACCACTTGCGTGCGGCAAGTATTGCAAGGCTTGTTGCTGACATTTGATGTTTCGTAGACATTGTCTTCGGCTGTCCAACGAGCCA
>NW_003200575.1:0-533 GCF_000006405.1 Perkinsus marinus ATCC 50983
AGGAGCGTATTTTTTCTCAGAAAAATTCAAAAGATCTGTGTTTCTCGTTAACGAATAAGAGTTTCGAGCTGAAACTTCAACAGGATATAGTTATTATCGTGATACATCACATGTTGAGTCGAATCGGTCATATTCGAAATGGTTAACGGGCGAGCGAAATAATCACCCCCGCGCTTACTTCAACTGCATATGAAGATTTCCTGCAGTATGAAGCTTTCAGGCAAATCTAAGATATGCATGGTTGATGGACCGTCTGAAGGTAGAGCAGGAGAAGGAAATGACAATCAACACCAACTTGGACTACTTCCAAACTAAGAAGTATGTGGCGAATTCGGTGCTCGAGATTCGTCAGGAGTATATGGTCGCTTTTCTCAGCTGAGCCTATGTTGAGAAAATTCACCCGAATTCACAGGTAGAAGTACGCAGAAACCATTGAGCATCTGTTAAGAATTTCCCAGAATTTTCATATACTGTCGCCAACAAATGTAGTTGACGATGTGCATATTTTCCCACATAGGGAGGGGGAGGGGGGG
>NW_003201419.1:0-1835 GCF_000006405.1 Perkinsus marinus ATCC 50983
CTACCTACACACTTTTGGGCAATTGCGTTCCTTACTTCCAGCCGAGAGCTCTTGTTTATTCAGTCTGGATGTTATTATAACGATATTATACTCCCCGTCATACCACACCCTACTCATTTCTCTCTGGTTGGATGGGTGTACCCTGATAGTAAGAACCAAGTCTTTGAAAGACTTCATAGCCTTGTACAGCTCAATACCTACTGTGTGTGATTTCCTCATCATATCATAATTTGGGCAACAACACGAATGCTATTACGTATAAGCCTGCAGACTAGCAAGTCTGCAGCTTTTCATTGAACAAAGTAGTCGATTACTAATTTGCATGTAACTCCAGCTAGACAGGGGCTACGGACAAGGCAGATCACTAGGGTGTATTGTCGAGGTATATTCCTCGGTAGTAGTGCAGCTGGACATTGAACAATCTATTGTTGCCATAGCATCATACAAAGGACGTGATAATTATGAATACGATCCCTATACTACTAGAGGGAGCTTCGAAACTTCATGAACAACTTCAAGTATGTGGCTAACAATAAAAGCCTACGAGAGCAAAACTCCGGTTTCTTATCGCATATATAGCGAAGACTGAGCACACCGAGTATGAAACTCCATTTTTTGTCCTCGTAACGTGATCGTCATCGGGAGAGTAAACTACGTGAGGTGGTAGACCACTAAGTCGTTTCCCTTCCTCAATTGGTCATGCGAGAACGTTTCCATATGTTCCAATTAGTGTGAGATAACTTTAAGAGTTATCTTCCAGCCTAGTACCACCATACACCAGCCTAAAATGGAAAGAGTTGCTAGTGTTCGTACCAAACAATATAGTGCACTCTCCCACGTGTCAGAGACAGAGGACTGGAGTCCCATACAAGTTCAATCTTCGTAAGTAACAACCCTAAGAAAATTCGATCCCTCATTCGAGATTTGAACTCCTTTTGTAAACTCAACATCTTACTCTAGTGTAACAGAAAGGTATTGCCAAGTATAGTGTTATGATGATGATGATGCCAACCTCTAACTCATCGGGTTACACTCAGGTATACAAAATGGCAGTAGTAGTTCGTCTTTAATAGCAAGCACCTTCCTCAGGTTGGGGTAGCTTCCTATTAGCAGCTGAGGTCATCTCTCGGCGTAATGACTCCAATACAGTTTCAATGGTGTACTCTCTGACATTAACATCATAATCATCTAAGTAGGAGGTAGCTCCCTTACCTTTTCCATGATCCTAAAGGACCCCATCTGGTGTTCACATGACCATTCTTAGGATCAGCACAGTTGATATTAATCTTAGTGTTGAATTTAACCTAAGAACACTAGTAGGATACCTCATACCAACTGTAGACAGTGCCTACTGTAGGAGCCTTATCGGGGTACTCAGGCCCACACTCCAATGTAAGAGAGTAGATCCTATTCTCGAATGCCGTCCCAGGTGGTCCAAAGATGGTACCATTCCAATGAGTGAGAGTGATATCATCTAAAAAGGACTTTCATGGGTATGGGGTATTATCAGCAGTTACCTGGTATCTCCAATCCAAATGTGCATCCACTGGCACACTCACCCTTCTGGCCCTTCTCTAACTCATCGAGAAGTCGGAAATTACGAGGGACGATTACCGCCATTATTTATTACTACTACTACGAGTATAAATATCAGGATCGCCTACTCAGATCCTAGCAGCAGCAGCGTCGTCACTTGCAATCTTGCATTTCCTCAACGCAGCACGTAGACGTGTCGTGGTCACCCTCGACAACCGAGTTGGTGATGTCGGCTAAACGTAAGCGTGTGGAGGATACTGAGAGGTTGCTGTATTTTGGTGTCTATCCTCATGGTATGA
>NW_003203001.1:0-1199 GCF_000006405.1 Perkinsus marinus ATCC 50983
TACTCTTGAATCATCATCATATCCTTATTGTGATATTGAGGAGGAGGATAAGAACAGAAGGCGGAGAAGGCGGCAACAATCTCGAGAGGGATGTCCTATTGATGATGATGAGCAGCAGCAGCAGCATCGTGAGCATGTTAGTGGTGTACTGGTTAGTAAGTTGAGGAGATGTTGACAACGACTAAGGGCATGTCATTATTCATCGACAATAAGTGTCAGAAAATGACACTATTGATAGAGCTATCATTTGCTACGTTACTTTTGTTGATCCTATGTAATATATCATAATTATCTAACCATGACTACCACTTGGTATCATAATACTATACTTACGATACTTTCCTCCAATAGTCAGTAGTTGGTAGTGTGGTCAAATGATTATAAGGGAATAAGGCTAATGCTGATGAGTATCAGTGAATGACGACGATCACTACTGATGGATATCAAAGCAGCTTATTCATCTTGGTAGTTGCTTGCATCATCGAACGTTATTACTGCCATATAATCAACACCTTTGCTGTAAAGTTATATACTCTTTCTCCGGACGATCTGTGATACTACTTTGTTGTAGTTCAGTAATGGGATGTGTATACTGCTTCTGCTGTACTACCCATACTGTTCAAGCCATTCCTAGTAGTAGTTTCCCAGAGCAGCAGTAGGCTTTGGATTGGTCAACTTATTTCTCGTCGATGGCGTCCCCAAAGTAGATAGGTATAGGAGTATGATTTATCCCCCTCCCTCTCTCCTCGACATTGCAGAGCTCCCAAATGAGTTAATCCTACTACTGTAAGGTATGATATGTTTCTGATCTATACGAAGAGAGAATATTCGTATAAATCATCATGGTAGCATCGGACGACGAAGTGGTGATAATAGGAGCTTATCGTTGTCTCTAAGCTGTACCCGTATACAGCAGTGCTATTTGCTTCCGATCTAAGCCTATCATCGCTCTCTTCTCTGGAGAGACCGTAGCATGTCTGATGAAGGAAGGCTATGATGAAGGATGTCGACTTGAGGGCAGTACCAACTTCCGTCAGTTGGAGGTAGTGGTACTATATGTAGCATCTCAGACCCGAAGCCTCGATCACTTACGACCCCACTCCTGCTCATTGCGATACTTGGATGAGTACGTATCAGTTGTTGGGCTATCGAACCGCCGTCCTTTGGTCGAGATCTCTCAGCCTTCCGACACATGCTCA
>NW_003205261.1:0-1594 GCF_000006405.1 Perkinsus marinus ATCC 50983
CTCTCTACCATCCTTTCTCTGCCACCACAATAGATAGTCACTATGCATGTAGCATTCACAGTGCCCACGTTAGACCCTCCTCCTTGCTGCTGCCTTATAGTTTCTTTAACCACTCTGGATTAGCCGTCTTATTATCCTCATCTCCCCGAGCTTCATCATCTGAATCATCTGAGAATTGTTGAGCCTCTAGATCTCGACGTCTTCGTGTATTATGGGACATAATTGAGCAGCTTACAACACCAACAACATCTACTACAACAACCAAAGCATGGTGAACCATCCTAGTAGACCTGCCTCAAACCCCAATCATCGGCAGGCCAGAGAGGAATACATCAACGGTATATGACGTACAGGAACATTACACATGCGCATGGCAAGTAGAAGTAATGGTAGTACAGCCAGACGCTACTGCTAGAGCACCACCTTCATATCTCGACACCTGATACCCATGCTGGGGAGGAGCAGAGGAAGGTGGCTGAAGCATCGAATGATGCTAATACCTCCACAGATTGCATAGCCTTAGCGACACCTCTTCTATTCTACCGTAGTAAGTACTCTACGATAGATGTCCCTTCCTCCTCCTGCCATAACTCTACACCTTCATTGGGAAGATGGTAATTGTCGAATGAACAAGATAATTACACAAACACAGGTCATACTAAACAACTAACGATGATGAGCTTCATAAACACTACACAGACGATCCTTTGGTATGTAGAGGTGGTAACTGAGGCAAAGAGTGACTCATGAGTCGACATGAAGAGGATGCCTAGGTAAAATGTCCCTGAGTATAAGGCCTTATGATAGGGAGATGCTATATAGCTGTTGTTGTTGTTGATGTTCTACATATTGCATCTCTTGTGGCATGTCCTCTTCTATCCTCCTCCTTGTATACATATAGAATGCATTATTAGGATCCCTCATCCTATCTTGATAACAGGGCTTCTGGACTATCTCCACTGCTGATCGTATCTATCCTTACCATCACAAAGGAGTTGTCCAAAGACTAGCAGCAGCAGCAGGAGGACCAACCTGTTTGAGCATAAGGTAACAGAAGTGTCTAGCTGCCATATCGATGAGCCAATTAGGAACACATGATATATGGGGATCGATATGCATTACTATTTGGAGGAAGCTAACAACAAGAAGAAGAAGACCATCCCACACAGGGATATTAAGAGTCTAGTCATCACGTTTTGCCATCTTCCATAGGTGTCAGGGTCGCTCCACTGTTCTTGAGTATATCACAAGTAGTGGATCCTCTAGCAGGAATAGGCATATCCGAAGCTGATACGTGGGGTTCATATGAGGTGCCAGACTGATGGACAAGTAACAGTTTATGATGAACATCTTGGCTACCTCAGACTTGAGTAGGATCACTATCTGCCTAGGGTCTTCATAAGGGCCGATGCAATCTATACCATCTGAGCCGTACGAATATAGACAGAGGAGTAGCAGTAGCAGAATATATTACCAACTGATATGACAAGGTCTCTATTATGGAATGGCCATGGTAAGGCAGCTACAATATGGAGTAACATCTGAGTAGCTCTTGGCTCTGCTATCTATCAAGACTAATAATAGAGGCCACCAG